>NW_027492841.1:0-180686 GCF_021521415.1 Bidens hawaiensis
TGGACTCGCCAGAAGAACAAGGAACGCGAATGAGCTTCTCAGCACACACCACTTCCGCGTGGTTGATGGACAACCAATCCATCCCAACAATTACATCGAAACTTCCCAATTGCATAGGGATGAGGTCAATGTTAAGAGACGTCTGATCAAACGTAAGCGTGCAATTGCAAACGATTTTGTTCACTTGGGTAGACTCTCCGTTTGCCATTTCGACAGAGAAAGCGGGGTCTAAGACAGAGGTTCCTAGATTAAGCAATGGGACCAACTCGCTAGAAATAAAACTCCTATCTGCACCCGTGTCAAATAGAATAGAAACCCAGAGATTGTTGAGAATGAACGTACCAGTAATGACGTCAGGATTTTGGCGAGCTTCAGCAGCGCCAATAGTAAAGGCTCGGCCTCGGGCCGGAGGAAGATTTGCAAGACGAGGACACCTGCTCTTGAAGTGGTCCGTGGCTCCACACTCGAAACAGCCTCGAGTGTTGCTGGGTTGGGAACTGCTGCTCTGTATTGCCAGTTGATTACCTTGAAATCTGCAGCGTTCCGCTAGGTGCCCCAAACGTCCACAGTTCGTGCATTTCCAGCACGGGGTTCCGGCAGGGTGATGAAATTGGCAAGTGCCGCACTTGGGGTGAACCCCAGTGTACTCCCTCTTTGGCCTTCCAGAAGGGGTGGGAGCAGGAGCGACAGAGCTGATTGGGGTTGCGGGAGTAACCATCGCGTAACTGCTAGCCTTACGCTTTTTGATGCGGTTGATCTTTTTGGATGAGCCCTCAGCGGCCTTGCCCGTGTCCTTGGCTAGGACCCCAGTCTTAACCTGATCCTGGGTCAGTCGGGCAGCTAGTTCAATGGCCGCTTGTAGGGTTGATGGGTCAGCCCCGATAACGATTCCACGGACAGTGTCAGGTAGGCCATTGATGTAAAGCTCAATAGCCCGGGAGGGAGGGGTGACCAGGTGTGGTACGAGAAGGGAGAGCTCGTGAAAACGCTCCGTGTACCCTTGGTGATCAGCGCCCTTCATTCTGTGCACCCAAAACTCAGCTTCAAGTTTCTGCACCTCACTGCGAGGTACGAACTCGCGGGTAACCAAAGCTACAAATTCCGACCAGGTCATGGCCAAGGCAGCCTCACGCCCGCGGGTTCTTATCTCGTTGTTCCACCAGGTCAGCGCGCGTTTAGACAACATGCTTGCCGCGTGCGTGACTTTCAGTGTCTCAGGGCACGAGCTAATAACAAAGGCAGCCTCCATCTTTTCGATCCACTGGAGGAGACCAACGGCGCCTTCTGAACCGCTGAAGCTGGTGGGTTTGGTAGCCATGAAGTCCTTGTATGGCTTATTTGCTGGTTCGTTTGCGTTCTGAGCTGGAATTTGGTTGGCCCCAGAGGTTCCTTCTTGCCTCAGCCCCTGGCTGATGGCTGTTACCATGCCTGGTAACACAGCCGCGATCTGCTGGGCTATAAGGTTGGCTAGATCAGCGGAGTCCAAGGGGGCGGGTGCACGTCTGGGAGGCATTCTTGACAAAACGAAAACGAAAAAAAAACGAGTGTTAAATAGAATCAATGACACGCCAAAGATTAAGAATAGAGAACATAGATTATACCAAGAACACAGAATGACATGGCTCAAGAGATTAACAGTTAATATGCAACACATAAGCACGTATATAAGTGTAGACATGTGATTGTGATGCATGAGCTATCTAGAGTCAAGGATCCTAGGTTATAGTCTAGGTCGGTTTCCTAATTCCCTATAACCACTGGCTCTGATACCAATCTGTCACACCCCGATCGTGATGGCGGAATAATCGAGGCGCGGCGACTAAGTCGTGATTGTTGAGCACAATAGTTTAAAAGTCTAAATGCATAAATATAACCAAAATGTCAAATATTACACCATCCAGGTAACATGAAACAAATTGTTTTAATACAAAATATCAAGTTTCCAAATAACTCCTAGACTAGCCTTCATCTCTCTAAGGCCTCTAAACTTGCTAGGGATTTCTTGCTGCATTATTTCCTGAAAACATGTAACAAACTGTCAACTACTTAAAGTAGATGAGTGAATTCATAGGTTTAAAGAAAAAGAGTTTATACACAAACATACTAGTATAGGTTGTAGGGGTTTATATATAGGGTGTACCTGCGGCCAACCCACCACTCCTACAACTTATACTACTATGTTTGGATATAATACCCGGTTTTAAGATGGTTTGTAAGAAAAGGTCTCTTGGTTTTCCCAAAGAGGTTTTTGTAGTAAGTAAAACATGAAATGTTCTCCTGGACTCTCAGCGGGCTTATTATTCTCCCATTAGAGTCGTTTGTGATAAGATTACTCAAAGATTTGTGGTCTCCCAACGGTACATGTAGCACATAGCAGTTAAGCATAAATAAGGACATATAGTTTTGAGCATGCTAAGTTTACTAGATAAACCAACACCAAGATCCCACTGTTTACTAGTATCCAAGATGATGGTGAATAAATGATGATGATGATGAATGATGATGGAACTCAATGATCACACAAGACTTGATTGACCCCACGCAAGACTTAAACCAAGACTACCTCGTTCTTGTCATCCAGGACTCAGCTAGGTTCTACCGAGAGTAGGATAGACTCCCCAAAGAATCCTGGGTTCCCTTGGTCCCTACCGAGACTAGTATAGGTCCTCAAGAGTTATGGATTTCACCGAGACTAGTATGAAATCCCATGAGTTACGAGTGCCACCGAGAATAGAATGCCACTCATGGTCGCGAGTTCTACCGAGAGTAGAATAGACTCTCGCGTCCAATTCAACTCATGATGCTTTGATCTCTAGATTTCCATGCTGACACAATGACTATGATGATATGAATATGATTCCCATTCCCATGATGTCAATGTTCATAGAATTTCCCATACTCATTGATTTCCAATGTTCTTAGATCTCCATAAGTTGATGGGTTTTCCCCATGTTCATAGATTTCCAAAGTTTATAGATTCTTAAAGAGCTTGTGGATTTCCGCACGTGTGTAGAAATCCAAAAGTTTATAGTTTAAAGAGTGTTTGCATAATTGCATAAATGATTTTATCCAAACGTGTAAAGTTACCATGTTTCCACCCATAGTTTTGAAAAGCTTAAATAGGGGCTATGAACTCACCTTGATCTCGGGTTAGGATGGTGCTACAATAGATCTCCTTAGCCTAGAGTTGAACATATATATAAGGTTAACAACGTGCTATAAGTCTAAGAAAACGAGCTTACGCGGCCTCGAGCAAAAACTGGGTTTTAACGACGAAACAGCTTGGTTCTGGCTTGATTCGATCGAATAGGAACACGTTCGATCGAATAGACACACATTCGATCGAATCTGTGGCACGCTCGATCGAACTAGAAACACATTTGGTCGAACCAGTTGGAAAAACTCGTTCGGTCGAACATGGAACTTGTTCGATCGAATAGACACTCGTTCGATCGAATACGAAACTCATTCGGTCGAATGAGTTGGAGACCATTCGGTTGCTTTCCTATTCGATCGACTGGACTGATTCGATCGACTGGTTCGATCGAATGAGTCTGATTCGACTCCTTCAAGCTGGGCGACGGAGAAACCTACGGGTTTTTCAGATTTTCCAGATTTTTGACCCAAAATCGAAGTTTTTGACATGGAAATGCTCGGGATTGAAAGGGCTATCGATTCCTAGTGATTTTAAACACAAAAGCCTGCATTTTGACACCAAAACAAGACGGTTTTTGACCCGAAAACTCTAGAAACGAAAATGGGTGTTTTTGCTCGATTTGAGGCCGAAAATGGTTATGAAAATGGATGATTTTCAAGAAGATCTTACCAAGAATAACAACAAACAGATTTGTGGACTCGGATTTGAAGTTTGAAGACTTTCTCTCTCTAGTTTCTCTCTCTAGAATGAGAGTGTTTGGGTGGGAAGTGTTGGTGGAAATGAAAGAGATGGTGTAAGAATACTTGATTTTCCGCTTAAATACTCGGGTGACTCGGGTTCGGGTTTAGGCTACCGACGGGTCAAGACTAGTCGAGTTCATAAGTTTTTAAACAAACTAAAACTTTTTCAGCAAAACTTTTATAAAACCAGTTTCCGAATAATTATTTGAAATCTTTTTAAATAAGAACATTTAATTTTTTGAAAGCATAAAAATTAATATTTTTCAGGCGTAAATGTCGTTTTATAAAATAAACATTTTAAATGATAAAAGCAGATTTTTCCAATGATATGGGTTCCGAACTTATCGTCCAGAATCCCAAAGTCTATAGTTTCCGATGATTTCACGATCCTAGTTTACCAATCGAATTTCAGGGCGTTACACTTCGTGCCTTTTGTCCTTTACGAGTAGACCTGGTAACCTTGAAGTGTGCTGGTGAACAGTTCTCCGAGTAGACTTTACTTAGAGTATTTTCCTAAGAAAATACTCACCTAGCAGACTTCAATCTTCTTGACCATAACAAAATTTGCTCGATATGATCCTACGAGCAAACTGTTCTTCATGAGTCCCTTCAGCCCTTTGTTAGAAGTTAACTTATTGAGCAAACCATAGTGTGATGGTAACACTATTTGGACTCTGCTGGTAGCACTGTAGCTTGCTGGGGGTTGAACCTTGCTAGAGAAAGTACTTAGAATATTTATTGACCACTTTCAACAAGCATGCTCGGACTACTGTTTATTGATAAAACCTTGCTAGATCTTCCAAATACTTGGCTTCAGAAGCTTGGTTTAGCCAAGGTTTTGCTAGTAAGCAAACTGTGCTCGGCTAGAAGAACACCTTTGCTAGATGACGTGAACCCTACTCGGATTAACACTTAATAAGACTTCAAGAATATAGTGTAGGTTCTCGGACGGATCTTACACGGGATATCGCTATCTACGCAGGTGCGGAATCCCTGCTTAGGTAGTTACGAGCGTAGAATACGTAAACCAAACACACGCGATTCAAACAAACACGTTATGTATTATAACTTGAAACACGTCTATTACAGACTCTCGACACGTTCACTGAACTCAACAACTGACTCCTCACTCGTACTGACTAACTGATTAACCTGAAACAGTTAACCCGTAAACTGTTTAAATATACGACAACTTCGCCTCAGGCGAAGTTGTCTATATCTTCGCTCGTTGAACAAGTTCGCCTAGGCGAACTTGTCAACAACTTCGCTTGTTCAACAAGTTCGCCTAAGCGAACTTGTTAACAACTTCGCTTACATACATAAACATAAACTTAAACATAATTACATTACAGACTCGATTACAAACGCTAGACTATGAACTACTGACATTTATGTACCAACAGACTCCCCCTTGGCAGTAGCTTCATATCTTGATCTTCAACGCTTGTGTCTTGTAATCTCTCGTCTTCTCTCTTCATCTCTTCAAGCATGCACTCCCTGTCTAACACATACAGAAACCAACTTCTGGTACTTCTTAGCTTCCTCTTTCCAAGCAGGAATGTAGAAAATCTTCTTAGCATGTAGTACCTGCAAGTCAGCTTGAGACAGATTGACTAAGTGCATAGGATCATACACTGTCATGATCTCTTGCTCATCTTCATCCTCCATGACCGCTTCAGCAGTTTCACAATCCACGTACCACCACTTCAAGTCTTTCAAGACGTTCTTGGGCATCACCTTCATCGGCACTTCTTTTAAATGACGGACTGGTTTATACTTCATAACCATCCATGGTTTGCCGTCTGCCCTCATCCCTCTATCTTTGTCTTCTACTAACTTCCCTTTCTGAGGCTTCAGAAGTTCAAACTTTTTGTCTCTAATGGCCTCCTTCCAAACAATTTTCCCAATTACTCTCGCCATATTATCATCACTTCTGTTTATCAGCCCCAGTCTCGCTAAGTCTTTCACCTCACACTCCGGTAAGGTATTCAAGGATCTCAACATCTTCTTGAAGTACTGAATGCCGTCGTAACGTTTGATCACAAATAGTTTCAACTCTTCATCGTACAACCAGCATATGATTCCCTTCTTTGATTCTGCATATCCCTTTATATTATACGACTTTTTGAACATCGTCGGTACTGCTGGCTTCTTCGTCTTTACAAACCACTGAGCGCAGCCTTCCTTCCAGTTTGGCTGTTCTTCCCACTCAGTGTTGTCAACCACAGCATCTTCACATATAGTCGACTGTTCAACCACAGGGATCTCATGCTCCACATTTTCTTCAACAATCTCTCCTTCTTCTATCACATTCTCAACCACAATTTCTGCACCAATCTTTTCAATCTCATCGATTGGCAGAACATCATCTTCATCCATCAACTCATCATCCTCTAACATATCGTCTATCTCTTTTAGCGCATCAATCATATCATCAACCACATCCACATCATCACCAACATCTACCGCATCGTCACCAGATGCAGACTCCCCCTCAGCTGTGGAAGTCCCAAGAGCTATAGAAGTTCTTGGCAACTCACCACCTGCACCTTCCGGTGCATTGGGATCATCGTCTTGATCGTTTCGGCGCTTGGTCCTCAACTCATCTCCTCTACAGCTCATCTCCCCCTGAGATGCCAAGAACACCTTCAAGGCATCTATTATTTTCCCGTGCTCAGCCAGGAGGGATGCCTGCAGTTGATTTGCTTCCACTAGGCTTTGAATAGTCTTTGACTGCTCAGCTACAATCCGCTCTAGTGAAGCTATTCGTTCCGAGTCTGAAGAGGGCGTGTCCGCAGGTGGTACCGTACCCGATAACCCTGCAGAAGTGGTGACCGTAGACTCGACAAATCGTGCTACTACCACCGATGGAGTACGCGTTTGAGGTGGTAGAGACACAATTGCTGGAGTCGACGTCTGGACGGCTGTGATCGGTGGAATGTCAGCCGACGATGTAGCCACTACGGGAGCAACCGTAGCGCTTGTACTCGATACCTGCACAGAGGTAGGAACAAAGGACATACCAGACAAGGCAGGTGGAGCAAAACGTACCAGCCGTGAAGTCTCTCCAGCTCCTACACCCATACCTGTCGTTTCCCTACGTGAACGCTTTCTCACCAGCTGCACAGCTTCTTCTTCATCATCTTCCTCGTCGTCATCGTCAACAATTCTCTTCTGTTTCCCAACCGTTCTCTCATGCGTTACCATCATCCGTCTAGCCTCTTCCATTACATCATCAAAGTCAGCCTGTGGACCCGAGACTTGAATATTCTCTTGAGGATCAACTCGGTCCATATCAAACATTCCGTGGCCTCCCAACATGGCATCAAGATCAATCTCTGCAGCTGACACAGCAGCAGATACAGCAGGCGCAGCTGATACAGCCTGGGGTGCTGCCGCCTGTTGTGGTCTTGGGTCTCTGAACTCGTCCCTTGCCGCAGGCACATACTCCGGGTTTATAAGATACCCAAAGAGCGGAGTATGCCTGGGACGCAGCTCAGGCTTGCTTCGTGCGCTGGAAGTGCGACACTGTGCAAAGATACGTTTTGTCACACTTTCCACGTATCTTATAGGGCGTCGTTGAGGCAGCGTCGGAGCCACATGATTGAAAATCATCTGTAGAAATCGTGGATACATTGTAAATCGCTCACGCGCCACAGCCCTTCGTTGCCTATCGATCTCGTAAAAGATCATCTGGCTGAAAGAATAACGCTTATTATAAGTCAACGCAGTCATAGCAGACTGCATTGTCGCACCCATTCCATCAGTGCCTGCCTTCCGTCCTGACATACATACGATCATGACGTGCATAAGGAAACGCCATTGATCTAAAAGGAATCCCTTCCTCCGTTGAGTGTCCCCTAAGAGACCCGAATACCCCATCCTGAGGAACGCCCCATCACGGAATGGTGCAACAAACTCCGTTGGGTCATCCCTCGTCTCTTCACCAAACTGCAACGCCACCCGTATATGTTCAGAGGAAAACTGAACAACTTGACCGTTAACGGTGGCTCGCATAACCGGGGGCTCAACCCGGCAATCGTACTCTACCGTCTGCCAAAAGTCTTCAATATTCGGCAGCGAAATAGGCAGGGTAGTGGTTATTGCATGATATATCCTTGAGCGAAGGAGAAAAGTAATTATCTCCCTATAGTCCTCCACGCCCTTTGTATCTGGGTCAAGTGTTATGAACTGGTTATGGGCTGGAAAGAATTGTCTTTGATCATCACCGTCATCACCTGCACCTCCTGCACCTCCAATAGCAGCCATATCTGCAATAAACGAACCAAGTTAGATAAACGTTAAAGTTATAAACAAGTTCGCTTGATTACCAGAAGCGAAGTTGTGACCAAACCTGTATAGGCGAAGTTAAAGGTGAGGCGAAGTTGGGAACAACTTCGCTTCATCTTTAAGTTCGTCTAATTAATTTTAAGTAAAAAGTTCTGGGCGAAGTTAGTGATAACTTCGCCTTTTCACAACATCGCCTCAGGCGAAGATAAGGGTTAGGTGAAATTAAGCCTTAGGCGAAGTTGCGGATAACTTCGCCTCAGGCGAAATTAATCGTCAGGCGAAGTTGAGGATAACTTCGCCGAAACCCTAACTTCGCCTGAACTGAATCGGCGACTGTTAGGATTCTAACAGTCGGAATCCGATGATTCGGCTAAGTTTGACGATGAAGAACTCAATAACACTTGGTATTAAGGTTATGTGGACGAAAAGTTTGTCCATGAACACGTAATACAAGTTTGTTAATCTAGGTTTTGAAAGGTCACCGGACCGAGGTCACGAAACCGTTCAAATCGACCTATGAAAAGCATCACTGTCGTTGGATATACGATTAATCGATAACACCCACCTTGAATCTATGAACGAAACTGAGGAAAAAAAATCGAAATCGGAAACGAAACAAGTTCGCCGGATAATGTATATCTTCGCCGGAAATTTTGGATAAGTTCGCCTGATTTTCTGTGAATAGTGTGACCTTTGAACATCCTTATATAGAGTCGGAGTTATACAGGCGAAGTTACGGATAACTTCGCCTAGGCGAAGTTATTCACAACTTCGCCTGTTCAACAACATCGCCTAAAATTTCAAAATTTAACCCTTAAGTTTTTAACAGTTGTCAAATAAGTTAAAAATTGTCCTTTAAGAAATAACTAACATGATCAATTCTAAGTAACCAGTTAAGAAATCATAAAACTATCTAAGTACAAAAACGTAAAAAATTTAAAGTATAAGGGATCAAATTTCAGTCTCGATGGGGACTGCTACGTTTTAGAAAAAATCCGAACAGGAATCATACTAGCTACGTGACTGTCACATAGATTCGTGTTTAGCTGTATTATGACATATAGAGACAGGTTGTAAGCAGGTAATATGCTTAAGATGGTTTCCATCGTTTCTGTGATACGAGTTAGGTTCAATTAATCCTTAAAATTTAAGTGGGCAACAACTCAGAAATATTGATGCCTCCTATCTATCCTCAAAGCGTATTTGGATTTCCCCAAGTCACCCCGAATTGACTTCGACCCATAGTGTCTGATTAACTTGTAAGTATTCTATGTCTGCTTCCCGTACTCATTCTTGCTCCATGATTGATAAGTCTCGATATCTTTAACTCTCGAATGTTACAATAACTTCATAAGTACTAAATTTTTTTTTTTTTTTTTTATACAAACAACTTATAGACTTCAGAGTAATAAACAACTGCTAGTCCCGAATCTGGATCACTGCAGTGTCTTGAAACGCCTTCTTCACGGGAATCAGAACACTTACGGGCTCGTGTATGACTGGGTAATCACTTTTCTGCCTATCATTCGGAAAGATATACATGAAGACACACAAAACTCTTAAGGAGTTTCCACATAAAATCAAGTAAAATTTAATTTGTATCACATCTACTTTTACGCACCATAAAAAGTTACCATGACATACAATGATTGTCCTAAAGCCTTTTAAGCCTAATAACTTCACTAGTTAAGCACACAAAGTTAGTATATCTATCATTTTCCATGGTTGGATCAATTTTTCGTTTAACATAGCTAACTAACTTCTTACGAAGTAACAGACTTGAAAAGTAATTTCATTTCCCTTAGAAAATTTTGACTTCAATCGCCCCGATCACGTCAAAGTCTTCAGGTAAACGGCAATCCTGAAGATCCAATGGATCAACTGGACCGACCACATACAAGTATGTGTCCTTCTAACTAAGTATGACCGACTAATTTTCAGCGACAGAAAGAAGACACATCATAACCGCCCCGGTCACTTTCAGTCATCTGGTTAATGGCGACCCTCATTCTCAACAAGTAGAAATGAGGACCAAAACATATCCGAGGATATGTCCATCAAACTGAGGTAACCGACTAATTTTAAGAAATAGTGACGTTTTTTTTTTTTTTTTTTTTAACAAAACACAACACAAAAAAAAATGATTACTCGGGATTGATCATCCCGTTTAGCTCAATTAGGTTTTGAAATCTGGATTTATCAAACGCTTTTGTAAATAAATCAGCGAAATTTTGTAGCGTATCGACCTTTTCGACCTTAATCAGTTTCTTCTCAGCACAATCCCGTATGAAATGATGACGAATGTCAATATGTTTAGTTTTACTATGTTTCACGGGATTGTTAATTACTGAGATGGCTGCAGTGTAATCAATTAAAATAGGAGTGAGTAAGAAATTCAGACCATAGTCGCGCAATTGTTGCTGAATCCACAAAACCTGAGAGCAGCAGTAGGATGCTGCCATATATTCTGCTTCGCACGTAGAGATTGCAACTGATGTCTGTTTCTTGCACTGCCAGGAAACTAATCTTCCACCGAGAAACTGACATCCTCCTGTTGTCGACTTCCGACTCTGATTGCACCCTCCATAATCAGAATCCGTATAAGAAACCAGTTCCACGTCTCCTCCCTTCGGGTACCACAACCCTAGCTTCGGCTTGCCTTTGAGATACCGCAAAATCCTCTTCACACCCTTCATGTGAGATTCCTTTGGGTTTGCCTGAAAACGAGCACAAAGACAAACAGCAAACATTATATCAGGCCTAGAAGCAGTCAAATACATCAAAGAACCTATTATAGCCCGATACTGAGTTGGGTCCACATCTGCGTCACCGTCTATTTCAGCTCCCAACTTGTGGTTGACGCAAATTGGAGTGTCAAATGGAGAAGAGTCCTCCATCTTGAAGCGCTTGAGGACATCATGAACATATTTTGTTTGATGAATGAACATCCCATCCTTCTTTTGATCAACCTGCAATCCTAAAAAGAACGTTAGTTCACCCATAGCACTCATCTCAAATCTTTTCTTCATGACGGCCTCAAATTCCTGACACATGGAGACTCTTGATGCAGCAAATATGATGTCATCCACGTAGACTTGAACTAGTAGGAAGTCACTTCCATCTCTCTTCACAAACAGTGTGCTGTCAATCAAACCCCTTTCAAAACCATTTTCTAGCAAGTAGTCCGATAACGTTGAATACCAGGCACGAGGTGCCTGATGTAATCCATACAGCGCCTTGCTCAACTTGTACACATGATCAGGAAAGTCTGGGTCAGGAAAACCCGGAGGTTGCTCAACATACACAACCTCATCAACTTTCCCATTGAGGAACGCACTCTTCACGTCCAACTGAAACACTTTCATCTTCTTAAAAGCGGCAAACGCCAAAAACAATCTTATCGCCTCCAACCTGGCCACCGGAGCGAACACTTCATTATAATCTATCCCCTCTTGCTGATTAAATCCTTTAACGACCAGCCTCGCCTTATTTCTTATAATAATCCCCTTTTCATCTCTCTTGCACTTAAACACCCATTTTGTGCCTATCGCATGCACATTCCTTGGTTTTTCAACCAAAGTCCAAACTTCCATCTTCTTAAATTGAGCCAACTCTTCTTGCATGGCCTCGACCCACGAGCTGTCCTTAAGAGCCATTTGATAATTTTTCGGTTCAATCTGGCTAATAAAGCATGAGTACAAACATTCGTTCATTATACCCATTTCCTTAATGCTTGTATAAACACAGGTGTGCTCATTCAAGCTACTTCTGGTTTGTACACCGGAGGACACATCACCTATAACATTTTCCAAAGGGTGATCTATGTGAATTCTCGTGGTCGGCACAGCACCGACATGCAAATTATCTTCTAAATTAGTAGAGAGCTCATCAATGGTTGTTTCTGGCTGAGAGTGAAAAGGATTGATAAACTCTTCTTCAGGAGAGACAGCTGGGGAACCGATAGAATTTGATGAGAAAGGTTGACAAACATCAAATAGCTGCCTATGAGCCAAATTTTCCTCCTCATCTAGAATCATCTTCGTAGCAACACGTTCTTCTTCTTCTGTACAAAACAAATCAGGTATGTTAAAAGACTTGAAGAGCCTATCATAGTCGAAAATCCCAGGAGGTCCGATGCTCGGTCTTGGCGATCTGTAACTCGTAATGTCGGTGTTACATACCACCTCAACCTTGCCGTTCGTTGTATTAAAGACACGCCTGTTGGGAGTCCCAACTTCATAGCCGACTAAGATTCCTTCAACGGCTGCTTCACCAAACTTTGAATGTGCCTTCAAAATTGAACACGGGGACCCGAAAGCTTCAAGTCCACACAAATTGGGCTTTCTCCCATGCATAAGCTCGTAGCATGTTTTATTAAGTCTTTTTACCGTTAAAACTCTATTCAGTACATAGCAAGCTGTAGAAACAGCTTCAGCCCAGAACACCACCGGAAGCTTCGAATCAGCCAGCATAGTCCTGGCTCCTTCAATTAAAGTTCTATTCTTCCTTTCAGCCACTCCATTCTGTTGCGGAGTATACGGAGCGCTGAATTGGTGTTCAATCCCTCTTGACAGACAGAAGATCTCCATTTCAAAATTTTTAAACTCGGAACCATTGTCACTTCTGATGAACTTCACTCGTTTATCCATAATGTTCTCAACTTTGGTAATCAGATTCTTCACCATTTGAGCCGTTTCGTCCTTTGATTTCAGGAAGTATACTCACGAGTATCGTGAGTAGTCATCAGTGATCACCAAGCAATAAGTTGTACCACCTAGACTTCTTACATTCACAGGACCGAAGAGATCCATGTGAAGCAGCTCTAGTGTACTGGCAATTGAGTTTACTTTCTTGGTGAGATGGGACTTCTTGTGCTGCTTTCCCTTTTTGCACGCAAGACATTTGTCTTCAAAATTGAAACTTTTTAAGGGAACACCCAACACAATCCCATGTCTGACAATATGGTTCATCTTCCGAAGATGAATGTGCCCCATTCTCCTGTGCCACAGTTCAGATTCCGATTCGCTTGCTTTCGTCAAAAGGCACGATTCTTCCGTTGACATTTCAGTTGAACTTAAATCCATCATATACGTATTTCGATCACGTGGAGCCTTCATTACTATCCACTCCTCTTGTATTTTAAAACCAGGCTTCAACACAATCGCATCAGTCTTCGTGAAGTATACGGTATAATCTTTATCACAAATCTGCGACACACTCAGCAGATTGTGCTTCAGTTCTTCAACAAAGTTCACATTTTCTAACGTCATCTTCCCGTTATTTACCGTACCCCTTCCTGTTATTTTGCCTCCACTCTCACCGGCAAAACTGACTCTTGCCCCTTGAACAGGTTTTAAATCTTGTAACAAATTCTTGTTACCAGTCATGTGCCGGGAACAGCCGCTGTCCACAACCCAAAGATTATTGGAAGCCCTGTTCAACTGTTCCTGCATAAACAAAAGAGATTATTAAAATTTGGGGACCCAAGACCTCTTGGTCTTGGGTCGATTAACCTTCTTAACAGAACTCACACACCTTGGTTGACCAAAGTTAGCATTAGAAAAATTTCCACGAGTCCTAACAGGATACCTCCTTGGAGACTGATAGTGAGGCCAACCAAACCGACGAACATTAAGAGAATCAAAAGAATAATAGCATTTGGTTTGGTTATCAGTAGTGTAAAAACGAGATGTGTTTCTTTGAAAACCTGTATTAGCTCTCAAATTTGAATGGTTTTCATTTTTAACATTTAAACGATTACCAAAAACCTTTGTCTCAGTTTTCGAGGGCCTCACCTCTCTGAAACGTTGCTTCAGAGGGCAATCAGCAACAAGGTGCCCTGTTTGATTACATCTAAAACAACACCTATATTCAGCTTTCTTTTCAGCAGATGTTTTAGATGTGGAGGCAGTATTACCAACCGTACATCTCACATAAGGTGGGACATACGGGTTGAGTGGAGTACTACTTTTAGTCGATTTAACTTTTTCTCCACTAGTGGGTAATACTTCCTTCTCTTTTGTCTTACCAGACTCGGATGACTTATCCGAATCAGATGAGACTGGACTTGAAATAGAAATTTTAACTTTTGAAACAGGCGAACTTGTTTCGCCTTTACTAACTTCCGGTACTTTACCAGTTTCCTTAGCAGGACCTGTCTGATCAGCTACAAAATTAACAGATTCATGAACACTAGGATTGAAAGTATAATTATGGTTATAAGGTGGTGGAACCTCATGGTAACCAATTCCTCCCCTTTTAGGTGAGGAACCTTGATCACTAACGAGGTGATCAAGAATAGCAGAGGAATTCCGGAATTGCTCCAGTTTCCTATTTAGTTCCACCACTTTTACCTGGTGATCAGCAATCTGTTTTTCTTTCTCAGCGATTAACTTGGTTTTCTCTTCTAAAACCTCGTAGCTTAGATCGATCACATCAATTTTCTCAGCTAATTTTGTTTTTAAACTTTTAACGTCTTTTTCACAAGCTTTAATTTTTATTTTATAATTATTTTCTCTTGTTTTTGTGAAGTGATGATCTTCTTTCAAGGTTTTAAATTCGGCATCCAACTTAACATACTGATCAGTAATTGTAGCAAGCTGTTCAGACAAGTTCTCACATTTAGTACAGATAGGTTTAGTACATACCTCGGAGTTCTGGTCATTAGCCATAAAAGCTTTTTCATTTTCAGCAGCTTTCATACATTCTTCAGCTGCAACCTTCGCCATGTGTGCCTGCTCAAAGAGTTCTCCAGAGAACATGTTCCAGTTGTATTCACCAGCATCAGACATCATGGCATTATCCCCATTGTTATTTCCACTTTGCTGTGTAGTCCTCCCCTGACTACGTTCTACCCGTGCATTAGTGCACTCCTTTGCAAAGTGTCCATTTCGTTGACAATTGTAACACCTCACCCTTGACTTATCAAATCCTGGCTTTCCACCTACGAACTTTCTGCCAGTCTTCTTCATGAAACGCTTCACTCTTCTGACTATCATCGCCATCTGCCACTGCAGATCCATCTCCTCCAGATCATCAGGATCGATCTGGTCATAGTCTTCTTCCAAAACAGCAGGGTCCACAATATTCCCTTGTATGTAGTTCTCGTAAGAAGCAATAAAAGATGCATAGAGTGCAAACTGCTCTTCAGCAGATTTGACACTCATTGGCATCTTAGTGTAGTTATTGCTTGAAGCACTGGGAGAGAAACTACTCTTGGATGCTTGAGGTTTCGAAGCACTTGATCCTCCAGCAACAAAGCAAACATCACCGTTCATGTTTACTGACACATTTCCTTCATGAGAAGAGTTACAACCTGACTCTCCTTTGGAGTAGTAAGCAGCAGATTCAGACTTCGAACTTGAGCCTGAGTTAACTTTGGCACCATACATACCAGGGTCTTGAACCTGATCCGTTGGTGTCTCTTTACGAACCATATTAAGCTCAAAGGTTCTGAGCTTGTTTACTACTGTCTCCAAGTCGTAATTAGGAAAGTCTTTGTCTTCCCTCATTAGAACATGTACATTTCCCACTTTGGTGGGAGAGCATCGAGAAGCTTCTCAACTATTTCCTCCTCTCTGTAAGCAATAGAATAGTTGTTCAGCTCTGTCATTAGATGATAATATCGGGTGATAATATCATCAAGCGATTCGTTCTTCAAATACTTGAAGACAGAGAACTGGGTCTTTAACAGCTTAATCTTCGAGGCATGAATACCCACGTTCCTTTCGAATCTATTCTCAAGAGCATCCCAAAGCTCTCGTGCAGAAGTGTACTTCCGGAATGTATGGAGAATCTCTTGAGGAAGAGCCATAGTAATTGCAGCATGGGCCTTGCTCTCGGCCTCATACATCTTCTTCTCTTCTTCCTCCATCTTGCTGTACTTCTTTATCACATCCCTACCTTCGTATTACATTGTCGGTGGAATATATCCATCCTGGATGCACACCCACATCTTTGCATCCTGGTATTTAATATACTGAATGAACCTATCCTTCCAAGCCACAAAGTCGGTTCCTTTTATCAACCTTGGGGCCTTAGTAGCCGACCCCGCTTCAACTTCCATTTTGACTAACTCAGAGATGTTAATCGGCGACATCTTCTCGAAAACACGAAAAACCTAAAAAAAAAAACAAAAATTCTTCCAAACAGTACTATAGGCGAAGTTAAGGATAACTTCGCTTAAGTGTTAACTTCGCTGGAAAATCCTTAAATTCGCGTGACTTGGCGACGTTGAGAATAACTTCGCTTAGGATAAGCGAACTTAGGAGGTAAGCGAAGTTGAGGATAACTTCGCTTAGGCGAACTTATGAGGTAGGCGAAGTTGTGGATAACTTCGCTCAACCTTATATCTTCGCCGAAACCCTACTTCCAGTGATGGCAACTTCGCCTGAAGAACAACAACTTCGCCCGAAGAACACTGAAAATATTCAGATCTGTTTTCGACGATTTAGCAGTTTTCGGTCGGTGTAACGGCTTGAATATAACTGTATAAGTTGAGTATAACACAATATCAACGAAAACGTGTCCCGCGAATAGGTCAAACGAGACGTTTTCTACACCCGCATGAAATCCCGAACCTCACAATCGAGCCAAAGCTCTGATACCAATTGTAGGTTCCCGGACGGATCTTACACGGGATATCGCTATCTACGCAGGTGCGGAATCCCTGCTTAGGTAGTTACGAGCGTAGAATACGTAAACCAAACACACGCGATTCAAACAAACACGTTATGTATTATAACTTGAAACACGTCTATTACAGACTCTCGACACGTTCACTGAACTCAACAACTGACTCCTCACTCGTACTGACTAACTGATTAACCTGAAACAGTTAACCCGTAAACTGTTTAAATATACGACAATTTCGCCTCAGGCGAAGTTGTCTATATCTTCGCTCGTTGAACAAGTTCGCCTAGGCGAACTTGTCAACAACTTCGCTTGTTCAACAAGTTCGCCTAAGCGAACTTGTTAACAACTTCGCTTACATACATAAACATAAACTTAAACATAATTACATTACAGACTCGATTACAAACGCTAGACTATGAACTACTGACATTTATGTACCAACATATAGCCCAGCCCGATAGGCAAAATACCTTGCTAGGACAAGTATAACCTTGGTCGGATGTCCAAGTGTGCTCGGTATCCATACTTAGCCATTTCTGAGGAGTGTTGAGAAGATTCCAATCTTTCTTAAGTTATATCATGTCAAATCTTTGACTCAACAATCTCCCCCTAGATTGGAACACCTCAGCTGTCCCAAAACACCTCTAATGTTACTTACACTTAGTCAAAATACACATCAAATCAAAATCAAATTTACATATCAAAAGTCAAAATATTACATATTCAAATTTTGTCCGTAGACATTACAAAGCAAACCCTATTCTAAAAAATCATCTTCTTCATGCATTGTGGGCTGCTTGTCTTCATGCAATGATGACTGCTCCTTCTCTTTGCTAGAAGATGAACAGAATTTGATAATGAGGGTGATTTTCTGAAATTGTCATTTCCATTATATCCCTCAAATCCTCTCTATGCACAAGAGTCAGGTCTTTATCGTTTCTGATAATTCCCAAAATAATTCCATCTGAATTACGAAGAATGTAGTGTCCTTCATTTTCTTTGTACTCAATCTATGTAATTCGGCAATTCTTCGGGACTTCATAGTTGGGACGAGTCATTCTCCGTCCTATGCTTATACATGTGTTCATATTGGACAAAGGATTGTTGTTTCTGACTTTTGAAACAAAATCATATTCAGCATTCCTTATATTCCTCATCTATGTTGCTCTTCTGGTCTTCTCATGCTTTGTGAAATTCCACTTCTTTCTTTGATTAAGCAATGGGAACCCCTTTTCAGCTTCACTTCTCAAGAACTTTGAAAGCTCATTTTGTTGTGTTTCGGCCAGCTTTCTACTGTCGTGATAGTTGTACAATTCAAGCTTGGCCATTTTCTCAAGTTGTTCCCTTGTGTATTCGGCAAAATCATCTCTGAATATAATATCTCTCAATTGTCTGCTCTGCATAATCACTTTCAAAGTTTGAGAGACTGAGTAATAACAGAGTGTCAAAGGTAGATCCACATCTGATTGTGGTCTTGTTTCTCTTTGGGTTACAGATCTACTTGACTTACCCCTGTTTGTTGAGGTGTATCTTCTTGAAGCAGAGGGCCTAGTTGGAATTGACTTCATCGGTTTAGTAGGCCCTGTGAATCCAAATGTTTTCTTGTACATTTCAACAATCCACTCAGTAGGCAAATTTATCAATTCAACGAGGTTTTCTCCACCCTCTCTGAACAACTTTCCAATCATTTCCATTATCTTTTCATCATGAAGTTGTCCAGCCGGTACAAATCTTCCTCCAACGAAGCTTCTTGGGTTTACACCTTCTAACAACACTCTTTCCCACTCAGCTTTCTGTTTATAGAATAGTTGCTTGAGCTGTGCTTTACCCAAATTGTCAAACACTTTTTCATTCATCCCCTTTTGCTTCACCATCGCATCTCTCAAAATTTGATCATTTCATCATTCTCCCATGGATCTGTGGGTTCATCCACTTGCTCTTGCTTTATTTCCACTAGGATTGAAGTATCTTGAGTTTCAGCATTCTTAGATTCATTCTCAGCCTTTTGTTTCTATCTCAAGGTCATGATCCTCCTTTTCTTGAGAGGGGGTTCTTGTTGATCTTCCCTTGCTTGTGTAGCAGATGGCTCAGGTTGATCTATCTTTGACTTATCTTTCTTGTTGAGCCTGTTATAATGAGATTCAACAGCAGCTTTGGACAAGTTGTTAACCATTTCAGGTGCCATACCCCTATCCATCAAATATCCACACTTACCAGCAAACTTCTTCCTCAAAGCATCAATCTTTTCAGCCCGAGCTGCTTCTTTTTCAAATTTTTCTTTTACTTTTCTCTCAATATCTTCTTTTGTTGTAAGATATGCTTCTCTTAGTTTCTCAAATTTAAAATGAGTCAAATCTTTTTCAGAAAAACCATGGTGTCTAAGATATTCTCTGAATTTTTGACTGTCCCTGTTTTTCTTTTCCGTCATTCTCTTTATAGAATCCCTCTCTCTGTCCAACTTTCTTTGTAACACATCATTAGTTAGAGAGGCAAGATCTTCAAATTTGAAACCATGACTCATCAGCTTTATCACCAAAGGATTTTTCCTTTTAGCCTCATTCAAGCTTTGTTGTATGTTTGTCCTTTGATCTTCTATCATTCCTACTTTAGGGGATAAGACATCAACTCTCTCTGATGTACCACCTTGGTTATCATCATTGTCGTCTTCAGTTGAATTTCTTTCTCAGTTGATTCATTTACTGCATCAATCACTTCATCATCAGTTTTTTGGAACATCTGCAACTGGAACATTTGGAACACCGTTAGCTGCTTCTTCTGGCCTCAATGTTTGAATAGGAATTGGCCTTAGAGGCCTTCTTGATCATCAGGTGTTTCAACAAAATATTGGTTCTTTTCATCCCACTTTCCCCTTTTAGCAGACCTTTCTTTATCAGCTTGGTCACTGGCCTTTTTCTTTCTTGTATAAATATTTGCAAAGCTTTTGATTTTTTCAGCAAACTCTTCATGACACTTATGAAGTTTTTCTTTCATTTGATCCAGTGTTTCACCAGTTCCCCTCCCAGGTTCCTTTTGAGGCTCTTTTTCAGGTTGATCTATAGATTGACTAAACATGCTCACCACTATAGCCAATGAATTATCCAACTCTTCAGCCTTTTTCAAATTGATCAAGGTCTCAATCACCACTTTATCTTCAACCTCCTATTCAGCAAAGACTTAAGAAATATTGGCTTGATCAATCAAGTTTTCCTGCTCTGCCAGTTCTTCTGCTGATAGGTTTTGGGCAATGTGCTCCCTCTCCCTTGTCTCTTTTAAACTTTCTCAAGTCTCCTAGCAGCAGCGGTGCTTCATCTTCCTCCTCTTCATCATCACTTGCCTTGTCAGGCTCATTCTCCTAGCAGCAGCGGTGCTCTAGTTGCCTCATAATGTGTAATATTCTCCCCCTGTTTTGGGGCAGCTGAGGTCTTCTCAACCTCCTGCTCCAGGGTTTGAATTCTAGAATGTGCATGGGCCAACTGAGCTTTTAAATCCTCATTTTCCTGACTTAAATCATCATTTTCTTTCCACAATCCCACAGCTTCTATTATTAAATCAAAGTTTCTTCTGTAAAGGTTGGAAATATGGGGATGGGTAGTAGGTGGTGTGGTAAGGAATGGTTCTGGAATAGGGTTTGTGGTTTGAGTATGGGATGGGGAAGTAATTGGTGTCGATGGAAAGGTTTGTAAGGTTATGGGAAGTGGTTCTGGAATATATGGTTCATGGGTAGGCTGAGATTTTATATTGGGTTCAGTAAAAGGTTGGGTTGTGGTTTGAGGTGGGGTTTGGTGTAAGTTTTCGGGTGGGATTTGGGTTAAGGTAGGTGGTGTTTAAATGGGTGGGGATTGGGTGCTTTGGTCATTTGGTGGTGGAGAGGAAGGTGGTGTTTGAGGTGGGGATTGGTAGGTTTGATCAGTTGGTGATGGTGGGTAAGGTGGTGTTTGTGGTGGTGTGTCTAAGGGTGTGGTTGGTGGTGTTGGTATGGGTTGGAACTCCCCCTGAGCATTTACCGTATCATCAAAATTACCTTCACCTCCTCCTTCATTACCATCATCACCTGAATCATCGTTTTCATCCTCACTCTCACCATCCTCTTCATCCTCCTCTGATATTAACTCAGTTATAGGAACAACCTCAAAATCTTCAATCAATAGCCATGGTGCAATTTCAAATACTTTCTCAGGATTGAACTTGCTTGTGCTGCCCGGATTTTCAATTCGTTTATAGGTGTTTGGATCTTGTAGCACAAGTGTTGTACCAAAAGTGGGCAATCCTTCCAACTCTTGATTAGAAATCTTGGATAGGCCAAAAATTTCTTACTGTTCGCTTTCTTCAAGTTGCTCACCAATCCTTCAAAGATCATTTTAGAAAAGTTGAATGGCTGATTAAACATAACAGCAACTGTGGCGTTGGCCAAATCCCGACTCATAAGAGTCCATGAGCCTTTCCTAGGGGCAAAGCCCTGAATGATGTGGTGTATCAAGAATCTGTATAGGATGGGGAACATTCCTTTTTGGAATTGTCCTTTGTGCGCCGTTCCCTGATAACCCATTGTTTGAACAAATACCTTGAGTAGATGTTTTGTTGTGAGGTGAATAGGGTTGGGATTATCATCACTTAACTGCAAACATCTTCTTATCAACCCTTCTGTTACACGTATCTCTTGGTTTTCAACTGTGGCGTCTATCCTTCTTCCATTGACATCGTCATAAAGCCTCGCTGACCGCCAAAAAACAAGCGAGTGATTCTTGTATATCACCGGGGACTCCGTTAAAGCGAAACGCATATTCGACGTCTGAAGCCATCTTATCATTAGAGCAATATCTTCATTATCAGGAGTAATCTGTAACAGAGCGCACATATTGTGCTTATGCTCAAAAGGATAGGCTGGTTGATCATCATCCGCCATATCTGAACACATGAGAAAACATATTTAAAGCAGAAATTAGTCCTAAAGTTCACAGCTTTAAGTAATTTCAAGTTATAATTTTGAAGAAGAATAAAAGAAATTTCATTAAGAACCTGATCTTCGACAAGTTTATAACCTACACATGAAACAGAGAGTTAGTAATCATGAATAATCAAAGCCCATTATCATATAATCGTGGTCGAAATACACTTAATTGATGCTTACCGAGTCGGATTGTGAGGACTAACAAATTAGGGTTAGGATTATTGATGAATGGATAAGTCGGTTTGTTATTCTGAAATGAGAGGGAAAATGGAAGGAGAGAGAGAAGTGAAGTGTGAAAAATTTCTCTAACTCCCTCTCTTATACCTTTTCGAAAGTGGGTTTTAAATGCTTTTTGATGTTTAGTGAGTTAATAGCTGTCATACAGTAACATTATCCATTAAAAATATTAACACTTAAAATCTTATTCGATAAATCTCATATAGCAAACCTTGCTCGGAAAAGTTAGTTTGTACAAAGCTTGCTAGATATATTCCACTTTCACAAAGCTTGCTCATTTTAGAGTTCAGGACATAAAGTAATTTTAGAAATAAATCTAAGTAAAGTGAAGGAAGCTTACTCAAAATACAAGATTGCTCGAGAAATAAATCACAAGACTAATAATCAAGTATATATTATCAAATAGGCTACCTTGCTAGGATTCAATTAAGAATCCCAAAATGATCATATTTCTAATTGTCTACCTTGCTCAAATGTCTGACTTACTCAAACCTTACCTGAAAATGTATAAACAGTTAGCAAATAATTAGTCAAGTAAATTGTTACATATAGTGTGCCCGAGGCACTGTTCAATAAGCAAAGTGTGCTAGAGTTTAGTTCTAGACACATAGTGTTCTCGTAGAAAAAGTTTGAATAATTACCAAGTATGTTAAGAGAACACTTGAGGATTTCAAAGTGTGCTCGAAACATAAAGTGTGCCCGGGAAACAGGGTTTGCCCGAAAACACTTGTAATTTTAAAGAAACATATTCATATCCACATAATTATTAAGTGTGCTAGAATTTAAAGTTTACTCAAAGACAAATTCAAGCATACACTTAAAATCACAAAGCTTGCTAGAATAAATTCAAACAATCAAACAATCACATAAGTGTGCTAGGTAGTTTAAAAACATTAGAGCTTGCTGGAAGGAACCTATTCATTCACAAAGCTTGCTCGACTGACTAACACCTTATAAAATAGTTAAGTTTGCTAGAAAGTTTAAAGATCACTAAGCTTGCTAGTGAATAGTAACATATCAAATAGCTTGCTAGTAAATAGTTGTATTTCTAAACAAATTGGTAAGGTCTGCTAGGTAATACAAACTAAATAAAAGCATGCTAGAATCATCATACTCACCTTTTAAGATGCAAAGCTTGCTAGAAACAAGTCAAATATCTTACAAAACAGTTAAGTGTGCTAGAAAAACTTGAACTTGTTAAAGCTTGCTGGAAAACTTATTCACATATCCGATATCAAGCCTGCTCGGAAAAGTGAAATTTCAGATAAAATAGTAAACTCTACCCGAAAAGTATAAAAACTTCAAAGTATGCTCGATATGGATAACCTTAGACCAAAATGTCTAAGTATGTTCGAAAATGTTATAAATCATCAAACCTTGCTCGAAAATACATATTCAACCCTTTGATGGTAAAATGCAACTCTTTTTGACTTAAACCAAATATTAACCATATTTTTCATTAAAGATCATTGTTTAAGAGCAAATGGTGCATTTAGAGATCAAATTTCAGTGATGTTTCCTTTCAAAACAGTTTCTTTCCTTTTCTGAAAAGATCTCAAGTATGGGATCATATTGACTAAGTAGCTTCTCAATACTTCATTCTCAGCATTATTATGACAGTATAGACAGGTTAGCAGCAGGTTTGAACTTAGCATGAATTTCATTTCTTTGTTAATATGATTAATTTTCAACAGAGGCATAATATTTAATGGATAACACATATTGTTTTCTGATGCTCCATATCTATTCTCAAGGCTTATTTGGCTTTCTCCAGATCACCCCAATTTAACTTTGACCCTCTGGTTTTGGTTTAAAAACTTTTAATGACAAAACTTATGTTTTTTATTTTTAATTTTTTTATTATTTTTTTAACCATGAGCACATAACAACATTGTGTTGTTATACTTTACATTTTACTCAACATTTGTTCTTTGTCATTTTCATATAAATACTTAATTATGGGAACCAAATACCAACGGGCTCGTGTGTGACTGGATAATTACTTTTCTGCCTACCATTCGGAAAGATTTATCTTGGAACATGCATAGACAATAATGTAACTCCACATAAAGCTTAGCAGTTTCTTTATGTTTATATCAACTTAGATTTTACACATCATGGGAAAGCAACCATACATGTTAATGATTGTACTAAGTGACTTTTTAGCCAGTTAAATCCATATGATTCGCTAAGTAGTCAATGTAATATCATTTCCCAAATTAACAAATTCAATCACCCCAAGTACTTTTAGCTTCCAGGTTAAAAGCTATTATGTCTGTCTATAGGTAGTTAGTAGGACCAAACATATAAATAAATAAATGTCCTTTTGGCTTACAGTCAATGGCATAATTTTAAGTGAAAGAATAAATTACTATTTCCCCAAATGCTTTCAGTCTTTGGACTAATGGCTATCCTTTCAATTCTACAAGTAGATGATAGGACCAAACATATACAAGTATATTCTCTTCATACTTGGGCAAATGACATAATTTTCAGCAAAAGTAATTCTTTTAAAACTTTCCATTGAAAATCCTTTTAAGCTTTTTTAAAGCTTGAACTGAATAGCATTATCATATCTCTAAACTATTAACAACTTGCTCATGTTTTGATCAAAATATTGATATTATGCAAAATTCATTTGAAAATTCATTTGGACATTTAATTTTGTCATAAAGGCACATTTTGACACAAACATTTGTAACATATTCAAATATTAATCATTAATGATATTATCACAACAAGCAGACATTACTGAGATGCATAGTCTATCATATCCTAATAACATCATCTGATCAGATAACACACATAATCAAACATTTAATAAAGATATCAGATAAGCATGCATAATCAAGTATTTCACTTCAGAATAACTTATCATTACATCACACACACATCAACTGATAAACAAGCATAGGCATCATGGAAACCTAATTTTCCAAAAATAGTCAATTAAGCACATATCAGTTAACATCAAAAGTATCATATTCAAACACACTCACACACAAACAACATTCACTTAGACTTTGAGAGGATAGTCAGTTTTCTCAACAAGCACCCATCATAAATCAGACTTCATTAGAGTTGATCATTCCCAGGGCTTTCAGAAGAAAATTGAACCTGGTTCTATCAAGTGGTTTTGTGAATAGGTCAGCCAAATTATCAACCCTTTTTACTTCAATTAAGCCTTTTTCACTACAGTCCCTTATGAAGTGATGTCTGATTTCAATGTGCTTAGTCTTGGAATGTTGCACAAGATTCTTAACAATAAAAGATGTAGCAGTCTTATCAATGTAAATAGGGGTGTTTAGAAAATTCAAACCATAATCCAGCATTTGATTCTGAATCCAGAGGACTTGTGCACAGCAGGCAGATGCAGCAATGTATTTAGCTTCTGCAGTTGAGATTGACACTGCTGACTACTTCTTGCATTCCCATGACACCAATCTATCACTCAAAAATTGACAACCTCCTGAAGTGGACATCCTGCTCATATTGCAGCCATCATAGTCACTATCTGTGTAGGCAATTAGATTAAATTGCTGGTTCTTTTTATAACAAATTCCCAAATCAGGTCTTCCCCTCAAATATCTAAATATCCTTTTGATTTCATTCATGTGAGAAACCTTAGGACTTGACTGGAATCTTGCACAGACACACAGCAAACATGATATCAGGCCTTGAAGCAGTCAGATACATCAGTGATCCAATTTTTGCTCTGTATTCATGTTCATCCACTGGCTCCCCCTTTTCATCATCCATCATCTTTTCTTTTGAATCCATAGGAGTTGAAGCTGTCATAAGATCATTACACTTGAATTTGTCTAGTATGTCCTGCACATACTTAGATTGGTAGATGAAAATCCCATCAGCCTTCTGCTGAACTTGCAATCAAAGGTTGAAGTTCATTTCTCCCATTGAGCTCATACTATACTTGGACTTCATTACCTCTTCAAACTCCATACACATATGTTCATCGGTTGACCCAAAAATAATGTCATCCACATAGACATGCAACAAGAGTAAATCTCTTCCTTTCTTCTTGTAAAAGAGGATCTTGTCAATAGCACCCCTTTTTAGACCATTTTCCAAGTAGGTGATTTGACAGCTCATCATACCAAGCTCTAGGAGCCTGATGAAGTCCATACATGGCTTTGTTTAGCTTATACACCCTGTTAGGATAAATAGGGTCCTCAAAACCTGGTGGTTGAGAAACATACACCTCCTCTTCTATCTTTCCATTTAGGAATGCAGATTTGACATCAAGTTGGAATACCCTTATATTCTTTGAGGCAGCATAAGCTAAGAAAATTCTTATTGCTTCAAGTCTTGCAACTGATGCAAATATTACTCAAAGTCAATCCCTTCTTCTTGTAGGCATCCCAAATCTACAAGTCTAGCTTTGTTCTTAATCACAATTCCTCTTCCTTCCCTTTTATTTCTGAACACCCATTTGGTTCCAATCACATATCTGTTTCTTGACCTGTCTACAAATTCCCAAACCTGTAGATCTCTGAATTGAGCCAACTCCTCTTGCATTGCTTTTACCCAAATGTTGTCCTTTAGTGCTTGAACAATGTTCTTTGGTTCTATTTGGGATTTAAGCAGGAGTACAAACAAATGTTTGCAGATTCAGAATGACTTCTTGTAACTCTCTTATATACATTTCCAATAATGTTTTCAGAAAGATGATTCTTTTCAACATCAGGCGTTTTAACTATCAAATCTGTAGACACGGTAGTGTCAAGATTTGATTCATTGAGATCTGGTTCTTCAATGACCAAATCAGTTGTTGTATTATCAACTTCAGGTGCTTCCTCATTATTCTGTCCTGAGGTAGATACACCATTGTTTCCTAAACTAAATCTTTCAAATAAATCTTGAAACCTTTCCCCTGTTGCAGTTTCTTCTTCTCCAGTTTGGTTGCTTGAATCTTCCCCATTTTGAACTTGATCATCTTGCACTTATTGATTGTCTTGATTATTATCTGCTTGATCTTGTTCTGGACTTTGATTGTTCTCTTGATCATTGTCTTGAACTTGCTCAACATTTGCACTTGAGGGAATTTTATGAATGTATATTCACTTTCTTTATTTGCAACCCTTTTCCACAACTTTTCCAAATCCAATGATTTCTGATTTGACTCTTCAATCACACTAGTTTTGTAAAATGATTCATCAAAATATTCAGGATAGATCTTGAAGGATTTGATCAATTTCTCAAGGTCAAACAGCCATGCTGCTTCATCAACTGTGTTGAATTGATTTTCATTAAAGACTACATCAGATGATTCAATTACACTCAAGTGATCTTTCACATATACTCTGTAGGCCTTTGAGTGTATAGCCAACAAAGAAACAGTCTAAGGATTTTGCATAAAACTTGTTCAAGTAATCCTTGGTGTTCAAAAGAGAACATTTGCATCCAAAAGGCTTGAGAAACATGATGTAAGGGTTCCTATTAGAGAGGATTTCATAGGGAGTCTTGTTGTGACTTTTGTTAAGAAGTACCATGTTCTGAACATAGCAGGCTGTATTAATGGCTTCTGCCCAAAAAGTGACAGGCAGATAAGCATTAGCTAGCATGGTTCTTGCAGCTTCAATGAGTGATCTGTTTCTCCTCTCTGCAACACCATTGTGTTCAGGAGTTCTAGGAGCTGAGAATTGTTGAAGTATTCCTTTGTTGTTGCAAAATTCTTCAATAAATCCATTTTTTAACTCAGTACCATTATCACTTCCCATCATTTTAACCCTTTTATCCAGTTGATTCTCAATCCTTGCTACACAATTCATAATTAACTCAGCAGCCTCATCCTTTGTACTTAGGAAATAAACCCAATTATATCTTGAGAAATCATCAATGATCACAAGACAGTATCTTTTATTCCCAATGCTTGGTACACTCACAGGACCAAAGAGATCCATGTGAAGCATTTCAAGCACTTGATCAATTGTGGTGATAAGTTTAGTCTTGTGAGAATACTTGTTCTGATTTTCCTTTTGACATGAGATGCATTTTTAATCCAATTTGAACTCCCTAGTAGGTAAGCCAATGACATGCTCACCCTTCACTAGTTTGTTCATATTCTTGAGATTGACATGACACAACTTTCTATGCCACAATTTTGACTTATTTTCAGTGGCTTTAGAAACAAAACATGTACCAACCCTTGAAACAACATCCTTCATGTTAAGTTCATATAAATTGCAATTCCTTGGGGCCATCATCATAATCTTATCAGGTGGAATAACATATTCAGGTCTTAAGATGAAACAATGTGAGTCATCAAAACCAACTTTATAACCCTTATCACACATCTGTGATATGCTCAAAAGGTTATACTGTAGTCCCTCCATATAAAAGACCTTGTCAAATGTGACTTTACCATTTGTCAAAATACCCTTTCCAAAAATTTTACCTCCATTCTAATCACTGCCAAATGCCACTGGACCCTCAAACTTCTCTTCATAGTTAACAAGTGACCTTTTGTCACAAGTCATGCGCCTAGAACATCCATTATCCATATACCATACTTCATTCAGTGGAGTGGACTGTTCCTGCACATTACAAAGAGAGTGATTAATTAGATGATGAAGTGCAAGCTATCTCAACTTACAAATCATAAGATTCATTTTCAGTAGCAGCATTGGGTGTGAGTGTTATGGGTTCAGGCTTCAGTGTTATCTGAATTATCTGTCTCATATCCACATTCTCTTGGAGTTTTCACAAATGAAGTTGTGATTTGGCAATCATCCACTGCATTGGCACATTCTTGAACACCATATTCCTTTTTGCTTGAATAATCTCTCACATCAACACTTTTCTCCTCCTTAGCTTCAACCTTAGGTTTCTAAAGAAATCCTTGAGGTTTAAAACCATGTTTCTACAAAAACTTTTCATCACCAGTTAGTTCAGTTGGGTTCTTTCTAGGAAAGACACCTTTGTTTCTTACCTTTTCATTGCTTGGTGATCCTTGAGAATCATCAGACTTAACTGAATTTATGTCTTGTTTGGGAATAATTCTCAAGGGTTGAAAGTTCTTCTTTACAAAAGTTTCAGATTTCTTTGGTGATTTGCTTCTTCTAGCTTGTTCAGCCACAAGTTTCTTTGGTTTCACATCAACTTTCTTTTCCTTCTTGACCTTCTCTGCAGCTTTCTGATCATTTTCACTCATAGTCTCCTTTCTACATACCTTTCCTTTTCCCAAGTATTCTTCATACTTCTGTTTATAAAGCACAAAGTTCTGACCAAATTTGTCTCACTGGGAACATGGAATGGCTTAAAATGGAATATTTCATTACAATAATCAGTGTGGTGGCCATATTCATCACATTTCTTGCACCATACATTTCCCTTGAATTTTTCATGATCACTACCCTTCTTGAATCTCTCACTTGGTCTAGGTGGTTTGATACCAAGTGATTTCTGAGTCTTTAGACCATCAAAGTCAATTGAAAAAGGAACAAACTCTTCAATCTTAATATCTCGTCTTTCAATCTTGCTCTTAACAAAGATGATTTTCTTCATACTCATATGCTCTTCATCTAGGCTTCCTTTATGCCTTGACTGCCTCTTCTTATATTCTTCCATAGTTTCAACTTAACCAATATCAAACACTTCATGGCTTGAGAAAACTGGGTAAACTGGAATGAAGTTGTTACCATCAATTGTTTCAGAGACCTTTTTCTCGTTGTCACTAATTCTTTACAAAGCAACCTTGCTTGGTGGCCTTACTGCATTATAGCTCACCTTTGATCTTACACATATGTCACAAGACACATGTTCTCTTTTAATCCTTTCATTGTTCTTGATCATCTTTGGAGTCAATTTGGGTAA
Organism: Bidens hawaiensis; assembly: GCF_021521415.1. Lineage (NCBI taxonomy): Eukaryota > Viridiplantae > Streptophyta > Magnoliopsida > Asterales > Asteraceae > Bidens > Bidens hawaiensis. The sequence goes on from NW_027492841.1 coordinate 29,840, forward strand.
TTGAGGCAGTTTTTCAATTGCGTCAGCTTTCTTCTGTCTTCTGCCTCTTTCTGCAGCCTGAATTTCTTCATATGTGATCTGATCACTTAAGTCACTTAGGTCATCTATATTGAGATCATCATAATCAAAGTCATCCTCAGAGACTTGCACTCCTATTGATTTGTCCTCTCTTATTTCTTCTTTTATTACAAACTCTCCCTCTTCACTCACTTCAACTTTCTTGTAAAGATCAACAAATTCTTCTTTGTCTTGAAAAACATCTCTAAATTGTTGAAGATATCCATCCATCTTTTCTTTGTCAACCTTGGGCAAAAGGTTGTTATTGAATGGTGGTGGAACAGCTTTGTATTTATCTTCCTCCTTTACTTGGTTCAAGATACCAAAAATGTTTCCTGTGGAAACCAAGTTCTTTAGAAATTCATTTTCAACTTGTAACTTTGTGTTCTGCATCTTCTCGTCAATAATCATTTTCTTCAAGCCATCTGTCTCAGTGATGTACCTCTTCTGAGCTCTATAGCTACTCACACAATCATCTTCCAAACTTCTAATTTTCTCTTCATTTATTACATCACTTGCTTCAAACCCATTAATTATGCTTAACACTCACCCTCTAGCTTGCCTACTTTTATAGTTAAAGCATTAATTGTTAAATGTAAATCAATTGTAAGGGTTAAGTGTACCTAAGAAGATGATGTTTCAGCCTCATTCTTAATCTTTGCCATCAAAGCAACACTAGCCTTTGTGATGTCCTCTGCATGATCACTCCAATCAAAATTTTCTTCATGTTGTGCAGCAACAGCTACATTCCCTTGATTTCTTGGTTGATTTTGATTGTTTCTGTTGGGGTTATTTGGAGCAGTTTGAGGGTATTGGTTTCTTTGGTAGTTTTAATTCTGAGGCACAACTTGTTGATTATTCATTTGGGGCTGTTGATAGTTGTTGAAGTTGGGATTTTTGTTGTTGAAATTGTTGTTTCTGTTGGTATTGCAGCTAATTCCTTTGCTGTTGATTCTGATATTGATTCATTTGAAAATTTATGGGTTGGTTGCATTCTCTTGCAAAGTGTCCAGGTTGTTGGCAATTGTAACAGATTTCCTTAGACTTATCAAAGCTAATTCTCTCATTTGGACCAGAAACTAGTGATCTCCCAGTCCTATTAAACATCCTTTTGCTTCTGAGTGCCAGCATTGAAGCTTGCCACTTCAAATCCATATCCTCAAGGTCATTAGCATCTATTTGTTCCAAATCATCTTGTATGACACTTGTGTGGGTTATGTTTTTAGCCACAAAGGCATTGTAGGACTCAGTGAACATAGAGAACAATGCTTGAGTTTCATTCCCTTGACCATTGATTCCACCAGAGTAGGGCACAGGTCCACTTGCCATTGAAGCAGAGTCATTGCCATCTATAAGTTGGACATTGAACCTTGACTGGTTTCCTTGGTTACTTGAACTACCACCAACAAATGCTTTAGGAGTATCAACACCATGTTCATTTAGTTCCTCTATGATGGGAATCTGTTGTTGGTTTTTGGTGGACAAGTTTCCCATAGGTGCAATAAGGGAATTGGACACCTGGAAACATGGCTTCTCTTCCTTGATAATTTCATTCTCAATCATCTCTATCTCAGCAGCCTGAAGGAAGCAAACTACATCATCCATCTTGAGTTGATCAAAATTTGGCTTTTGAAGGATGAACTTGCATGCAGTGTACCACTCCTTCGGCATTGAATTCAGCAACTTGGTGTTCAAGTCAAAATCTGTCATCACATAGTTAGTTATTCTTAGGTCATTCACTATAGCCTTTGTTTCTTGATATTCTTCAGCTCAGTGTTCCCCTCGAACATCTCAAGGATTGCATAATACATAGCCTTAGCTGTTATGTGATGTGCAACCTTGGTCAAGGTTTCCCAATATAGTCCTAGCTTGATCATAGCTAAGGCCCTGTCGTCCACTTTTCTCATCCTATCGCGCACAGTAGCAGTAGAACTTGCACCATCAGCAGCTTGTGAATCGTTTTTGATTGAGTTCCACATATCGACATTGTTATAGCACACAACACCATCGAACAAGACCTACCATTTGGTAAAGTTTTCTTGTCCGTACAGTCTAGGAATCTTATTAGCGGAAACGTTTTGCTCTTCAAAACTAGACGTTTTGGTCTTTTGAAAGGCAGAAACAGTGAATCAGTAAAAACAGAGTAAAAATCGAATTTTGAAAATAATCAGATCTGAGAATCAAATCTTCAGATCTGATGTATCTGGTTCGATTGGAGCTAGATTAAGTAATAAAGATGCAAACATTAATCAAAATATGTAAAAGAAGACACCGGTAATTTGTAGATCTAGAAGAGAATGAAGAACATAGCAGCTGGCGTCATATTTCAATGAAACAGTGTTCTGCTTACGTCATCTTTCTTCTTCAGATCTTCAAATAGCAACAACACTTCACCCGAATAGCAACGAACAAGCTCTGATACCACTTGTCTGTCCCGGATATTGATCGCTCACACTCACAATAAAGTCATAACCCACACAATAAATTTGTTGACAAGAAGGTTAATGACGGTTACTAATTTGGGTAAGAAATCTGTTTGTTAACGGCGGAATCAGAAACAAACAGAGTTGTCGCTTAAGGATCAATAAATGTAACAAACACAAACAATCACTCAAAATATTTCCATTTATAGAAAAGATTCATACAAATGTTAATCGATTAGGGTTTCTTGTAAAGAATGTATTATCCGTGCTAATCCTATGACAGCCGTCATACTGAATCAGGAATATTCTTTTAGGTCTGAAAAGTGTAAAGTATGCCGTGTCTCTTTTCTCTCGTCTCTGTGTGTGGAGGCGTTCCCTAAATTATTCTATTAATAGGCATGCCGCCACTCCTTCTAGAAACCCTAATGATTGGTACATAATTAAATTACATATTCAAAACTATACTAAGTGTAAAAACAGGTCATTCGAGTAGACTTTATGACATTTGTCTTCTCCGAGTAGGCTTTGTGCCTTTTATCCTTTACGAGTAGACCTGGTAACTTGAAGTGTGCTGGTGAACAGTTCTCCGAGTAGACTTTACTTAGAGTATTTTCCTAAGAAAATACTCACCTAGCAGACTTCAATCTTCTTGACCATAGCACACTTTGCTCGATATGATCCTACGAGCAAATTGTTCTTCATGAGTCCCTTCAGCCTTTTGTTAGAAGTTAACTTATTGAGCAAACCATAGTGTGCTAGTAACGCTGTTTGGACTCTGTTGGTAGCACTGTAGCTTTCTCGGGGTTGAACCTTGCTAGAGAAAGTACATAGAATATTTCTTGATCACTTTCAACAAGCATGCTCGGACTACTGTTTATTGATCAAACCTTGCTAGATCTTCCAAATACTTGACTTCAGAACCTTGGTTTAGCCAAGGATTTGCTAGTAAGAAAATTGTGCTCGGCTAGAAGAACACCTTTGCTAGATGAAGTGAACCCTGCTCGGATTAACACTTAAGAAGACTTCAAGAAGATAACCCTGCCCGATAGGAAAAATACCTTGCTAGGACAAGTAAAACCCTGCTCGGGTGTCCAAGTGTGCTCGGTTTCTATACTTAGCGATTTCTTAGGAGGTTGAGAAGATTCCAATCTTCCTTAGACTTCCTTAACTCATTTCAAGTTAAATCTTTGACTCGACATTAAATCAATTCACCTTGGTTTTCTGTTTCTTATTTGATCACCCGTGAATTTTATTTATTTATTATTATTTATTTAACGTGTGTGCCTTCTTGCTTTTGAGGTGCTAGGCTGCTTGCTTCTTCCACATTTCTTTTTCCTATATGATTCTTGTGATGACTATGGTGTTGTTTGTTTTTTCTGAGGTAGCATGTCCTCAGTCTACAGACCACATATGTAGACATCTGTAGCAGAAGAGGTTGACCAAACATTTAATAAATAAATTTCTAAAAAGAAATAATAATTTAATATCAATTTCTAATTTAACATATCAATTTCAAAAAACATTTAACAAATTAATTTCTACGAACATCAATTTAACATACTTGGAGGTGTGGGGTGGCTGGCAGGGGCGTAGGGTGGTCGGCGGTAGAAAAGGAGTGGCCGGCAGAGGCATAGGGTGGCTGAATGTGACATTCGTGACAAAACGAGGTACACCTTATTTACTACGTAACGAGTAAACAATTAACCGGTTATTTTGTAGCGATTGAACGATTAACCGAATGATACTGATTATGACCTATATAAATATATACTGGGGGGGTTTATATAAGTGATACATATATTATAGCGACTAACATATTGATATTAAGACCCCAGTACGTACAAAATCATTTAAACGAAAGGAGTTTCATTTAACTACACACCGTGAACTTAAACGCGATCGTTAGTACCAAAACAAGCATTGTATCATCAGTCAAGACGAAATATACTTACAGAACACTTATATAAGATGTTTTAAGAAATCCATGAAAATATTTGGATTTTTACAACGAGCTAGTATGTTTTTCTTATTTTACAAAAAACACTCATTTTTGCTCTTTTTTTAACACCCAAACTATTTTTCTCGTCAAAAACCGAACTCGAACTAAATTTTGGGCCGAGATTTAACATCCAGCATGCAAAACGAAGCATGTGGGCCAAAAGAGGGTTCCATGGACCCCCCAGCCCCCCCCCCCCCAACCCCCACCCTTACTTGCGGCCGCCAAAGGGGAAACCCCCTTAGATATTTTCTTTGAAAATCTTGTAAGTTCCTTAATCCTTTAACAATTTAACAAATACCAAAAAAACATACCAGCTGAATTCTTCACTTTCCCAGCAAAGACCCTTGAGGAAATATCAAAAGTAATGAGTTTTAAACTTGTTTTAATCAAAGAATTAGATTTTGATTAATGAAAAACATGTTTAACCATGTAAAAATCTCTAAAATGATCCAAAAATATGTTTTGATCTTAGACATGGTTAGAAATTAGAAACAAATACTTTTAGGGCCAAAAACACGGATTGTGACATTTAAATCGCATTTTTACAGTTTGAAAACTCTGTTTCAAACGCTAATCGAAACCCTAATTTACAACGCTTGGTGATTGATGTTAAATGCTTGGTTATGTGTTATTTGAGCTGTATAGATATGAATATGAGAACCAAAGACCCGGAGAGGCGAGAAAACGACCTAAACACTCGGGAAAACCGCAAAGGTAATAACCGATTACTCGTTTAGGGGATGTTTAGGATTGGATATGAAACGTTACAGGGAAATTAGGGACCATATAAGTGAGTCCCTATCCAAATTTGGTAATTGTTCGATAAACGGAGAATATTTGGAGATTTTATTATCGTTTATTGGCGATTTATTGGGAAAACAGCTAAACTGCTTGAAAAATTATGAAATTTTGTGAAGAACTCAGAAATGTCATTGTAATATCACACATAAAATGTTGAATCAATTAGAGAAGTCCATATATGTCTTTTAATCGAGTTTTATTAGCCGAATTATGCATAAAAAGGTATTTTGGCTAGAGTTAAGTTCTAGAAATTTTACAGGGATTATTTAATGTTATTTTGACCACTCAGAAAATTTATCATATTTTTTGGAAATCATTTAGTATAACGAGTGATTTATCGGTTAAATATAACACGTAAAATGAATTTGTAAGGCCCTACATTAGCGTTGGATTTACTCATAAACACAGTTCTAAATATCAGAGTTAATTAAAACTTTCCCAAATAAATAAAACTTCAACATTCATAACTTGTCTTTAAAACACAACTTATAACATGTCTTTTAGTTCTAACATTAACAAATGAGTCTTCAGATGCCAGCTTCTTTATTCATCTGCCATGTGCAACCCTTCAAGCCAACTGCCTCATCCTGCTAACATGTGTGCATACTAAAAGTCAGCTACGTGAGTGAGTTCTAGTTAATCAGCCAACATACAATACATTCACATATTTATATATATATATATATATATATATATATTCTTACTAATTCATACATCATTCATGTATCTTATATAAGACACACCTTCCCTGACAATACGTGTAATATCTGAAGATCGTTCACGTACCGAAAAACACACATTCATAACATTCATACATTCTATCACATCAATCATTATAGCATACACTTACTATTTAAGGTAAGGTCATTAACATTCACATTGAGTATGCACACAGCACCGAAAACATAACAAGGAAATGGGGCTAGAAACTCACCTGCATTCTATTACGTTCACCATTAATGGTTATTCCTTTCGTTAGCTGTGCGAGACTAACTGTATAACAATTTTATTTTCATTAACTATCTTAACACATTTTTCTTTAGAATTCTAATTTATTATTTTATTTGCTAACTCAAAAGTTCGAGGGCTTCTTTGTAATTAATCCATTTTATTATAAGTCTAGGGACCTTTCTATCATTCTTTCAAAGGTTAATTCATTATTATGTTCTTTAACGAATGGGGTTCATAATGAATAGACTCTCATAACGAATTGGTCTTTATATTGAACTGGCCTTTATAACGAACTGCCTTTTTATAAAAATGGGCTTCTATAACGAACTGGCTTTTTATATGGAACTGGGGGTTCATTCGTTACTTCTCCGTTAACGAATTAGTTAACGAATGGCTTAAGGAACTGCTTCTAATTCATTATCCCTTCTTAACGAATGGGCATAACGAATTACCGCTAATTCTGTATTTCTTCGTTAATGAATTACGGTTAGGTCAGAGAATGTTTCTAGAGAATGTCAGAAACATTCTCTGACACCCTTTAACCTCGTACCCATATCTCCGGCGCCGCCTTTCCGGCGCCGTCATCGCCGTTATCTCAGTTGTTTTCTAACGTTCTTTGCCGTTTTTCATCCTGTTCGATCTAGATCTGAGCTAGGGTGACCCCTTAGCTCATCTTTTGATCGGTTTATACCCAATTCCACCCGGATCTCGTTACTCTAACGGTTTAGGGTGTCGGCTCGTCATTTTGCAACTATATCTAGCGGGTTTGGGTCCATACTATCATTACCTCAGGTCGCGAATCGATTCTTCTTCTTGCTTTCGGTTAGAGAAAGAAATAGAGAGAGAGAGAGAGCTTAAGTGTGTGTTTGAATGGTGTATGGAATGGATGAGAATAAGTGAATTAAGGGATAACTAAGGTATTTGTATCATGGGTCATGGGCTTAAGACCATGGTCTTTCTTTTTTCCTTATTAATCCAAGTCCATTGCCCATTTTACTTGTAACGATTCCGGCAAATCCAGGTATACCCTAGCCGGAATATACTATTTACGTGTCATTTAAATATTGATTATATGTGTTATAGTACATATATACGAGTATATATGATTCATAGTACGAATCATACTCGATTATATAGTGAATCGTATTGGGATTACAACTAATCAATGATCGGTTATTGAAACCCGAACGGATCGGGAATTACATTATAGACGACGTATATAATGTTTAGTGATATATACGAAGTATTAATGCTTCGGGATAGGTGAATTATAGCACAGAAAAAGGATTTCGATTTAATGGTACGTCGGTACGCTAAACGAAACCTTTAACACCAAACCAAGCAAGAGACGGTCAATCAAACCGAAAAAGATGCACAAATACCGATAATATGATGTTTTAATGTCAGGGGTTAAGTTTTTAAAGTTTTTAAGTCGGTTGTATGTAAATTTTATTTTAACCCGAAAAACGACCATATTATGCTCGTTTTAAGCCGAATTACGAGTTTAAACGAGAAACGAACTGAGCCAGATTATCCACAACATTATCCGGATTGCGTAATCCGAATATGTGGCTTAGAATTGATGTGTGGGGCCCACCCCCCATCCACCTTATGGACCGATCGGTCCTTGTGTTATTATCATTCATATCATTTTCTTTTTTTCTTCAACACATTTCACACAAACTCTCTCAAATCTTCAAACATACAACCAAGATCATCATTTTTAACCAAGATCTTCAAGGTATAACTTATGTTTTGAAGCTTGATTCTTGTTTCTAATTTCATAATTCTTGAGAAAAGGAGGTTTTCATGGGAAAAATGGGTGAAAACCCGAGATGAAACCGATTCTCGTGTGATCAAAGGATGTATACAAGTTATACAAAGGATCTTGATCCAAGTAATGAGTTAAAAGTGTTTAGAATAAAATTTTACGGTTAAAATCTTGTTAAAATGAGTTTCCAAGTGAAAGATGGGTGAAAAACCGAGATGGAACCGACTCTTGCATGATCAAGAGATGTATACATGTTATACAAGGGATCTTGGTCCAAGAAATGAGTAAAAAGAGTCGAGAATGGATTTCTACGGTTAAAACCTTTGTTTTTACTTAAAAACCGACACTTTGAAAGAAATGGTTTGATTATTGGTGTAACTTGCTTGGTATAGTGATATTGTGCTTGTAAGTGTTGTATCTAGCGGCTAGCAAAGGCTAGAAACCGAGATCCTTGCGATCTAAAGCTAGAAAACACAAAATAGTTCGGTTTTCGTGTGTTATGAAAAAAATGGACAGATTTACGTGTGCTTAGAGTCGGGTCACGAAATTTCACAGAGGTGATCTACACATGAAAATATGAGATCTGTGAATTTTTGGTAATTTTTGGATAAAAGATGAATATTTGGTGAATTTAATGCTCGGTTTTGGCCAAAAATAGTGAAAAATAGCAAAACATGATGAAAAATTCCGGAAAATTTAAGATAAGCTTTTTATAATATATAAAAGTCACCCACAAAATTTGAGATCAGTTGGAAAATTCTAAGTAGGCTTTTTGGTGAAACGAGTTCTAGGGCTTCCTAGCTCGGTTTTGGGTGAAAATGGCTTGAAAAATAAGTTTTAAATTCTGGAAAAATTCCAGGGAGTTATGAGGATGATAAAGATCATCCCAGAAAAATTTGGGATTTTTCTAAAGTGTTTTGGTATTTTTGATATATTTAGTGTTTTAACAAGATTTAAAAATAGATAAATAAATGTAAATGTAGGAAAATAAATCTGGGAAAATTCCAGAAAGTTATGAGGATGATAAAGATCATCCCAGAAAAATTTGGGAATTTTCTAAAGTGTTTTGGTATTTTTGATATATTTAGTATTTTAACAAGATTTAAAAATAGATAAATAAATGTAAATGTAGGAAAATAAATCTGGGAAAATTCCAGAAAGTTATGAGGATGATAAAGATCATCCCAGAAAAAATTGGGAATTTTCTAAAGTGTTTTGGTATTTTTGATATATTTAGTATTTTAACAAGATTTAAAAATAGATAAATAAATGTAAATATAAGAAAATAAATCTGGAAAATTTTTATAAAATTCCTTACTGTCAAATTAAGTTTTGTGCAAAATTTCAAGACCCGAGATTAATCGGGTAATTATTGGTGCTAAAAAGAACATAAAAACAAGTTTTTAAAGCTTAAAACGTGTAAACCGGCAAAGTTCGCATAAGCGAGCTGACTGGTACATGAAAACTTTAAAAATAGACTATTTCATAAATCTAAGTAAATTAAGTAAAAATAAATCATCCGAAAATAATTCGGATGATTTGGGTAATTTTACCCGATTTTACCGTTTTCGGCACCGAAATACCGGAAATGGGCCCCACGGCCAAACGGGGTGTCAAACCGAGCTATAATTTCATCACCTTAACTAAATTGACTGTCAAACTCTAAGCAATGTCAATCTGAGTCCTTAGAAGTGTCACGGGGTTAACATTGTCCCCGAATCGAGTACAGTACTGGGTTAACAATGTTCCCAGATGTACCGATTGATATGTATTTAAGTTATGGGAATTATATAGTAACGACTAGATATTATATTACAGATCCAGGCACGTAGCTGTTCCTTATATTACTCACCAACTCACGACAAGGTGAGTTTTCACGAGCCCCTTTTAATGAATTGTTTTAATTATATTTTCTCGGGGCGGAAAACATGTCTTATTTAAAGTATTTAAGTACATACCGATCGTATGGAAATACTTGTACATTTATATATATATGGACTGATGCATAGAATATATAAAATGTTTATAATGTGTTATTGTTCTGGGGTAACATAGTTCCCAGGGGTTACATTGTTCTGGGGTAACATAGTTCCCAGGGGTTATTATTGTTCTGGGGTAACATAGTTCCCAGGGGTTATTATTGTTCTGGGGTAACATAGTTCCCAGGGGTTATTATTGTTCTGGGGTAACATAGTTCCCAGGGGTTATTATTATTCTGGGGTAACATAGTTCCCAGGGGTTATTGTTGTTCTGGGGTAACATAGTTCCCAGGGGTTGTTATTGTTCTGGGGTAACATAGTTCCCAGGGGTTATTATTGTTCTGGGGTAACATAGTTCCCAGAAAGTTATTGGAAATGTTCTGGGGTAACATAGTTCCCAGCATGATTATACTGTTAATAAATGATTATTAAAATGATTTGTCAGTGTTTATTTAAATTAGTGAAACTCACCAACTATTCGTAGTTGACCCGTTTTCTTTACATGTTTTCTAGGTATGCCCAAGTTGGAATGATTGATATGTGCTTAACTATCTGTGCTACCTGTTGGAAGCTTGCTGCTCTTTGTTTTGTAATGAATTTATTAATGTCTTATCGGTAAAATTTGTGTGTAACACCTAGACAGTAATGAAACTCGCAACAATGTAATATGTTATAAATTAATGTAGTGGTATTTTCTTTATAAGCAATGCTGTTGATATCAGATGTGTCTGTTGCATCCCGTGTACGTTTCCGCTGCGGTTACGGGGTGTTACAGAACTTGGTATCAGAGCCATTGGTTATAAAGAATTAGGATGTCTGGAAAAGATACCTAAAATATAACCAGTAGCTCAAGTATTATAGGATCTGAATATCAACTAATAATATATTGTGACGAGATCGGGATGAACTTGGATGGACAAGTGGGTTATTATGGTCCGGAACATAATAACAGACTTGTCTGCACGAGGGAATTCAGGGGAAGTCACGGGGGACTTAAATAGGTAAAATTGGCAACATATGTGTAAATGTATAATAATACTATTATGTGGCAAAATTGTATAAGTAAGTGCATGATTAATTTAATTATGAATTACACTACGAAAAGGACTATATGTTTGTTAACTTGTGTGCAGGTATAATGGCAAGAACACCTAGTGTGTCGACGGAAGAGGACCCGGAAGAGGCTAGTTCCGGGGCCTCTGGAAGCCCAAGTGTAGCACCCAGCTCCGAGCCTTCGGAGGCTAGTCATAGTACTTCTAGACAGACCACCCCAGCTAGGAGTGCTAGTGTACCCTCCCCTGCTAGGGTTACCAGGTCTCCTACCCCGCCCGCACCACAGACCGTCCCGATCCCCCCCAGGCCCGGTCCCCGCCTCACGGCGCGGATCAGTGCCCCGTATGTTCCGCCCACTGTTACCCCACCCAGATCCACATACCACCGGGGCGAGTCTTCCCGCCCCCAACCCGAGCCTGCAACCCTACCTGTGTGGGGTCTGCCAAGGCAGGAGCGGGACTTGGCGGCTTGGCTACGTGTTCTCACCGAGCAGGTGAACGAGCACTCTGCCGCCCTGGTCGTGGGGGTACAGAGGCGGGCGTACCTCGGGGACAGCATACTGGACCACCAGTATGCTATTAACCAGTTAAAAAGGGAGTGCTCATACTCCCACTGGTTGATCGACCAGATGGAAACCCGAATGCGGGTTATGATGGCGGTGCTGGTGGTGCTGGTGGCAGTGTTGGTGGGGTTGGTTTACCACCATGTGTAGACGTGTTGGATGGTAGAATCTTGAACCGCTTTTTGATACTCCGTGTAAGTAGTTAGTGGTGATACTAACACGGAGTGAATCTTGTTTAGTTATAGTACAACCACTGGCCCATAAGGGGTCTCTTGTAGGGCATATCATTATCGATACTTTTGGGTATCATTCAAGCACTGACCCATTGCGGGTTATGTCGAGGATGATACCAACATAGGCCCTTTGTATTAAAACGTAGTTATGTAATGTTGACTGGAAGTATGTAAATTGATGTTTGTGTAATATGAATCAATGTTTACTAATGAATGAAGTATGTATTGTGTTTTATATTTTGAGATGGTATTGATTATATATATTTCTTTGATGATTGTGTAGAATGGCACCGAAACGATCAACGAAAGTATCGGAAGTAGACGTGAGCCGTTTGATTGCTCAACAGTTGGAGGCGGCGATACCGGATATAGTATCGCGCATCGCCGCCAGCATTAATAATTCGTCTAATCCAACCCCTCCGAGCAATCAAACGCCCATAAATAATGGCGGGGAACATAATGCTAATCCTCCACCTACCGATAACACTATGCCGAGTACTGACGCACCGCCTACGGTGGTCGCTACCGACAGTAATGGCCCTATCCCTACTGTAGAGACCAACCGCACTGGACCATCCAGGGGTTGTTCAATCAAGGATTTCATGTTATGCAAGCCTTTAGAATTTAATGGGTCGGAAGGACCGAATGGGTTAGTGAAATGGTTAGAGAAAATAGAATCAGTGGTAAATATCAGCAACTGTCCCGAGGATTGTGTCGTTAAGTACGCCACCTGTACGTTCACAGACCATGCCTTGACATGGTGGAACACCATAGTACAGACTCGAGGTCAGGCGGCGACAAACCGCATGACCTGGGCAGAGCTTAAGGATCTTGTTTTGAAACATTTCTGCCCAAAGAATGAATTGCAGAAACTGGAACATGAGTTGTGGAACCTAGAGATGCATGGGGCGGACCACTTGGGATATACCAACCGATTTAATGAACTGTCACGATTAGTGCCGTGGTTGGTCACCCCAGAGTCAAAAAGGGTGGAACGTTATATTTGGGGACTTACTCCAGTAGTGAGGAGCATAGTTAACGCGGGAGGGCACCAGACGTATGAGGGTGCAGTGACACAGGCTGGTATTGTCACGTATGATTTCTTGAGGAGCGGATCGATAAAGGCGACGGGAGAGTCGGCTGGGGGAAAGCGAGGTACGTATGACAATAGGATCCGAGAGAAGCAGCAAAACAAACGAGCTAGGCCCGCTGCCCAGAGCTATGCCATGACTAGTTCGGGCGGAAGGCAAGAACCGCAGAGGGGAACGTTTCCTAAATGCGGGAAATGTGGTTACCACCATAGTGGTGTGTGCAAGGAGGTGGTGTGCCACCGGTGTGGCAGGGTTGGACACTACGCACCAAATTGTAAGACAAATCTGAACAACCTGAACCGTCAACCACAACCTATTCGGGCGCAACCATTTAGAACTCAACCAGCCCGACAGCAGAACCCACAAGGAAACCAGATGGTGACCACTAGCCGTGCTTGCTACGAATGCGGCAGCACGGATCACTTCAAAAGGAACTGCCCGAAACTGATCAGGGAGGAAACGGGAGACAACTCGCGGGTCAGCCATCGTCGTCCAATCCGGCGCGAGGCCGGGCATTTGTGATGGGAGCGAACGAGGCGCGCCAGGACCCCAGCGTAGTGACAGGTACCTTCCTCGTCTCTGATCATTACGCTTCTGTATTATTTGATACAGGCGCCGATAGAAGTTTTGTCTCCGTTAGATTCCTTTCGATAGCAAACCTTCCTATTGGTGAAACCATAGAACCCTACACCGTAGAGGTTGCTAACGGTAAAACCATGATAGTTAATCGGATTGTTCGGAATTGCCCTTTTATTCTAAGCGAACAATCCTTCCTGATTGACTTGTTACCGGTAGAATTGGGTAGTTTTGACGTGATAGTGGGAATGGATTGGTTGGCTCGTAATAGGGTAGAAATAAACTGTGAAAAGAAAACCGTCAAGATCCGGGTGTCGGATGACGAGGAGGTATTAGTGCAGGGAGAAAAATCCGGCACCATGATACCATTTATATCCCACCTCAAGGTGTTGAAATATATACGTCAGGGATGTGTGGCGTATCTAGCGAGCCTGACGGCCGCTGATTCTGAGGAAAAACGGGTGGACGATATTCCCGTGGTACGCGAATTTCCACAAGTTTTTCCAGAGGAACTTCCTGGATTACCGCCAACCCGGCAAGTCGAATTCAGAATCGACTTATTACCTCAAGCCGGCCCTGTTGCTAAGGCCCCTTACAGACTTGCACCGTCCGAGATGCAAGAACTATCCAACCAGTTGCAGGAATTGTTGGATAAGGGGTTTATACGTCCCAGTTATTCCCCGTGGGGTGCACCTGTACTATTTGTGAAAAAGAAGGACGGAAGCCTTCGAATGTGCATTGACTACAGGGAATTGAACAAGTTAACTATTAAAAATAGATATCCTCTTCCCCGAATCGATGATTTGTTCGACCAACTGCAAGGTGCGAGCTATTTCTCAAAAATTGATCTTAGATCGGGATACCACCAAGTTAGAATTCAAGAGGAGGATATCCCAAAAACCGCGTTTCGGACTCGCTACGGCCACTACGAATTTTTAGTTATGCCTTTTGGGCTAACAAATGCGCCAGCAGTGTTCATGGATCTCATGAACCGAGTCTGTAAACCCTATCTTGACAAGTTCGTCATTGTATTTATTGACGATATTTTGATATACTCGAAGAGTAAAGAGGAGCACGAGCAACACTTAAAGTTAGTTTTAGAGCTCCTGGATCAGGAGAAGTTATATGCAAAATTCTCCAAGTGTAACTTCTGGTTACAAGAGGTGCAATTCCTCGGTCATGTTATAAACCACAAAGGAATACACGTTGATCCGAGTAAGGTTGAAGCTATTAAGAATTGGCAAGCGCCTAAATCTCCGAAAGAAATCCGCCAATTCTTAGGCTTAGCTGGATACTATCGTCGATTTATAGAGAACTTTTCCAGCATCGCCCAACCTTTAACCCTCCTGACTCAAAAGGATCGGAAATATGAATGGGCTGAAGAGCAGGAAACGGCGTTTCAAACGCTAAAACAAAGATTGTGCCAAGCGCCAATCTTAAGTCTCCCCGACGGAGACGATGGATTTGTTGTATATTGTGACGCATCCCGTAGAGGGTTAGGATGCGTGTTAATGCAAAATAAAAAGGTCATAGCCTATGCGTCTCGACAGTTAAAAGTTCATGAGAAAAACTACACTACTCATGACTTGGAACTGGGAGCAGTCATCTTTGCACTTAAAATCTGGAGACACTATCTCTACGGTACAAAGTGCACCATATTCACTGATCATAAAAGTTTGCAACACATATTCGATCAGAAAGAACTGAATATGAGGCAACGAAGATGGGTCGAGTTGCTGAGTGACTATGACTGTGACATACGATATCACCCCGGCAAGGCTAACGTTGTAGCCGATGCCTTGAGTAGAAAGGATCGAGTCAAGCCACTACGTGTGCGAGCCTTGGGGATGATAGTCCAGTCGAACCTTTCAGATTTAATTCGAGTCGCTCAACGCGAGGCGTTGAAAGAGGGCCAATTGGTTAAAGAAGGACTTTACGGGAATGAGAAGAATTTCGAACAGCGTGTGGACGAAATTCTTTATTTCAAAAATCGGATGTGGATCCCGACCCTCCATGACCTTCGTGATTTGATCATGGATGAAGCACATAAATCGAAATATTCCATACATCCGGGATCGGATAAAATGTACAAGGATGTGAAAGAATTTTACTGGTGGCCAGGAATGAAAAAGGATATAGCCACATACGTCGGCAAGTGTACGACGTGTGCGAGAGTTAAGGCGGAGCACCAGAAACCTTCGGGAATGTTGCAACAGCCGGAAATTCCCGAATGGAAGTGGGAGCAGATCACAATGGATTTTGTGACACATCTCCCCAAGACACCCCGAGGTCATGATGCGATTTGGGTAATCGTGGATCGATTAACCAAATCGGCACATTTTATTCCAATTAGGAATACTTTTAACACTGAGAGACTTGCGCAAATTTATATAAATGAAATAGTGTCTCGTCATGGCATCCCCATCTCGATCATCTCCGATAGGGATAGCCATTTCACCTCCAAACTTTGGCAAGCTGTCCAAGAAGCATTGGGAACACGTATTGACCTAAGCACAGCTTACCACCCTCAGACCGATGGTCAGTCTGAGAGGACCATTCAAACTTTGGAGGATTTGCTTCGTGCTTGCGTACTGGACTTTAAGGGAAATTGGGATCAACATCTCCCACTCGTTGAATTTTCCTATAATAACAGTTATCACAGCAGTATAAAGGCAGCACCTTATGAAGCATTGTATGGGCGGAAGTGCCGATCACCACTTTGCTGGTCTGAAGTGGGTGACCCGCAGATCATTAGATCGGATCTGGTCCAGGAGACGACCAGCAAGATTCTTGAAATTAAGAACAACCTGAAAGCCGCGCGGGATCGGCAGAAGAGTTATGCCGATACCCGTCGAAAACCGTTGTCATTTGAGAAGGGTGAAAAAGTATATTTGAAAGTATCACCCTGGAAAGGAGTGGTCAGGTTTGGAAAGGCGGGGAAGTTGGCCCCTAGATATATTGGACCATTCATTATTACTGCAAAGATCGGTCCGGTAGCTTACCGACTAGAACTGCCTGAGGAACTAAGTGCAGTTCATAATCGAATTTGAAAAGATGTCTGGCGGATGAGACATCGGTGTTACCCTTAGAGGGTGTGCAAATAAGTGATAGGCTCAACTTCGTAGAGGAGCCCATCGAAATAGTAGACGGTAAGATCAAGCAACTTAGACACAATAAGATCTCGTTGGTCAAAGTTAGATGGAATTCGCAACGAGGCCCAGAATTTACTTGGGAACGAAAGGATGAATTTCGGAAGAAATACCCCCACCTATTTCCTCAAAAGGAAGTAGTTGACGCATAAAATTTCGAGGACGAAATTTTTATAACGGGGGGAGAATGTAACGATTCCGGCAAATCCAGGTATACCCTAGCCGGAATATACTATTTACGTGTCATTTAAATATTGATTATATGTGTTATAGTACATATATACGAGTATATATGATTCATAGTACGAATCATACTCGATTATATAGTGAATCGTATTGGGATTACAACTAATCAATGATCGGTTATTGAAACCCGAACGGATCGGGAATTACATTATAGACGACGTATATAATGTTTAGTGATATATACGAAGTATTAATGCTTCGGGATAGGTGAATTATAGCACAGAAAAAGGATTTCGATTTAATGGTACGTCGGTACGCTAAACGAAACCTTTAACACCAAACCAAGCAAGAGACGGTCAATCAAACCGAAAAAGATGCACAAATACCGATAATATGATGTTTTAATGTCAGGGGTTAAGTTTTTAAAGTTTTTAAGTCGGTTGTATGTAAATTTTATTTTAACCCGAAAAACGACCATATTATGCTCGTTTTAAGCCGAATTACGAGTTTAAACGAGAAACGAACTGAGCCAGATTATCCACAACATTATCCGGATTGCGTAATCCGAATATGTGGCTTAGAATTGATGTGTGGGGCCCACCCCCCATCCACCTTATGGACCGATCGGTCCTTGTGTTATTATCATTCATATCATTTTCTTTTTTTCTTCAACACATTTCACACAAACTCTCTCAAATCTTCAAACATACAACCAAGATCATCATTTTTAACCAAGATCTTCAAGGTATAACTTATGTTTTGAAGCTTGATTCTTGTTTCTAATTTCATAATTCTTGAGAAAAGGAGGTTTTCATGGGAAAAATGGGTGAAAACCCGAGATGAAACCGATTCTCGTGTGATCAAAGGATGTATACAAGTTATACAAAGGATCTTGATCCAAGTAATGAGTTAAAAGTGTTTAGAATAAAATTTTACGGTTAAAATCTTGTTAAAATGAGTTTCCAAGTGAAAGATGGGTGAAAAACCGAGATGGAACCGACTCTTGCATGATCAAGAGATGTATACATGTTATACAAGGGATCTTGGTCCAAGAAATGAGTAAAAAGAGTCGAGAATGGATTTCTACGGTTAAAACCTTTGTTTTTACTTAAAAACCGACACTTTGAAAGAAATGGTTTGATTATTGGTGTAACTTGCTTGGTATAGTGATATTGTGCTTGTAAGTGTTGTATCTAGCGGCTAGCAAAGGCTAGAAACCGAGATCCTTGCGATCTAAAGCTAGAAAACACAAAATAGTTCGGTTTTCGTGTGTTATGAAAAAAATGGACAGATTTACGTGTGCTTAGAGTCGGGTCACGAAATTTCACAGAGGTGATCTACACATGAAAATATGAGATCTGTGAATTTTTGGTAATTTTTGGATAAAAGATGAATATTTGGTGAATTTAATGCTCGGTTTTGGCCAAAAATAGTGAAAAATAGCAAAACATGATGAAAAATTCCGGAAAATTTAAGATAAGCTTTTTATAACATATAAAAGTCACCCACAAAATTTGAGCTCATTTGGAAAAGTCTAAGTAGGCTTTTTGGTGAAACGAGTTCTAGGGCTTCCTAGCTCGGTTTTGGGTGAAAATGGCTTGAAAAATAATTTTTAAATTCTGGAAAAATTCCAGGGAGTTATGAGGATGATAAAGATCATCTCAGAAAAATTTGGGATTTTTCTAAAGTGTTTTGGTATTTTTGATATATTTAGTGTTTTAACAAGATTTAAAAATAGATAAATAAATGTAAATGTAGGAAAATAAATCTGGGAAAATTCCAGAAAGTTATGAGGATGATAAAGATCATCCCAGAAAAATTTGGGAATTTTCTAAAGTGTTTTGGTATTTTTGATATATTTAGTATTTTAACAAGATTTAAAAATAGATAAATAAATGTAAATGTAGGAAAATAAATCTGGGAAAATTCCAGAAAGTTATGAGGATGATAAAGATCATCCCAGAAAAAATTGGGAATTTTCTAAAGTGTTTTGGTATTTTTGATATATTTAGTATTTTAACAAGATTTAAAAATAGATAAATAAATGTAAATATAAGAAAATAAATCTGGAAAATTTTTATAAAATTCCTTACTGTCAAATTAAGTTTTGTGCAAAATTTCAAGACCCGAGATTAATCGGGTAATTATTGGTGCTAAAAAGAACATAAAAACAAGTTTTTAAAGCTTAAAACGTGTAAACCGGCAAAGTTCGCATAAGCGAGCTGACTGGTACATGAAAACTTTAAAAATAGACTATTTCATAAATCTAAGTAAATTAAGTAAAAATAAATCATCCGAAAATAATTCGGATGATTTGGGTAATTTTACCCGATTTTACCGTTTTCGGCACCGAAATACCGGAAATGGGCCCCACGGCCAAACGGGGTGTCAAACCGAGCTATAATTTCATCACCTTAACTAAATTGACTGTCAAACTCTAAGCAATGTCAATCTGAGTCCTTAGAAGTGTCACGGGGTTAACATTGTCCCCGAATCGAGTACAGTACTGGGTTAACAATGTTCCCAGATGTACCGATTGATATGTATTTAAGTTATGGGAATTATATAGTAACGACTAGATATTATATTACAGATCCAGGCACGTAGCTGTTCCTTATATTACTCACCAACTCACGACAAGGTGAGTTTTCACGAGCCCCTTTTAATGAATTGTTTTAATTATATTTTCCCGGGGCGGAAAACATGTCTTATTTAAAGTATTTAAGTACATACCGATTGTATGGAAATACTTGTACATTTATATATATATGGACTAATGCATAGAATATATAAAATGTTTATAATGTGTTATTGTTCTGGGGTAACATAGTTCCCAGGGGTTACATTGTTCTGGGGTAACATAGTTCCCAGGGGTTATTATTGTTCTGGGGTAACATAGTTCCCAGGGGTTATTATTGTTCTGGGGTAACATAGTTCCCAGGGGTTATTATTGTTCTGGGGTAACATAGTTCCCAGGGGTTATTATTGTTCTGGGGTAACATAGTTCCCAGGGGTTATTATTATTCTGGGGTAACATAGTTCCCAGGGGTTATTGTTGTTCTGGGGTAACATAGTTCCCAGGGGTTGTTATTGTTCTGGGGTAACATAGTTCCCAGGGGTTATTATTGTTCTGGGGTAACATAGTTCCCAGAAAGTTATTGGAAATGTTCTGGGGTAACATAGTTCCCAGCATGATTATACTGTTAATAAATGATTATTAAAATGATTTGTCAGTGTTTATTTAAATTAGTGAAACTCACCAACTATTCGTAGTTGACCCGTTTTCTTTACATGTTTTCTAGGTATGCCCAAGTTGGAATGATTGATATGTGCTTAACTATCTGTGCTACCTGTTGGAAGCTTGCTGCTCTTTGTTTTGTAATGAATTTATTAATGTCTTATCGGTAAAATTTGTGTGTAACACCTAGACAGTAATGAAACTCGCAACAATGTAATATGTTATAAATTAATGTAGTGGTATTTTCTTTATAAGCAATGCTGTTGATATCAGATGTGTCTGTTGCATCCCGTGTACGTTTCCGCTGCGGTTACGGGGTGTTACATTACTTAACCTAACACTAGCCCGAATCATCACAACTCTTTTATAAACTGAATCATTTTATCAAACAATACATTTACTAAGCGTATGTGATCTTACCTATTTCCGAAACGCGTAAACGACCAACTTGGCAAGACACGGAAAAACAGTGAAAATGAGCCAAAACCAATTTTAAAAATTTGATATCGTATAACATCACAATCTAAGACTACTTACATGTTCTGGGCATAACAGCCATACCTAGACTAGATATATAGCTGATTCAGTTAATGAGTGTACTAGTGTTAAATGTACTATACCGACTATAGGATACAAGCGATAATTGAGGTGTATTATTTACTACACGTTTACCTTACAATACTACAATAAGGTGAGTTAAATGACCCCTCTTTTTAAACTATTTTACGAAAATTTGGGGTGGAAAGCATGTTTATATACATCTAGTTATCTGAAAACGTGTTATAATGTGATTTGTCTATGTGCTAACACTTGAAAGTCCCCACAAGAACGAGTTATTAATCTAGAACTGGTGGCATGTGAATAGTACTACTGGTTTGACAAACCCAATTGAGAGGGCTGATGGGGTATGACGAGACATGTTTTACAATTGCACATGACCATATAAACCTGTTGTAACATGCTATGTGGTGTTAGACATAGTAACCGATAGGGGAAAAATGGCCAATGTGGCCACGAGGAAGTGTGTGGGCAGTGAGGTGCCACGTAAAATGTTTCGTCCAGGGTTCACTTGTGGCTTAGCATAATTACATCATATAAATACATGCTATGAATAATACAATTATGTATATTGATCTCGTACAAACTTATGAAACTCACTTACTATTCGTAGTTGACTCGTTTTGACATGCTTTTCATGTGAGCGAAAGTTGGAACAACCGGTTATGTGTGTTTCACTTAATTTGTGCTTTGTGCTAGAGTTTGAGACCAACACTGTGTAGATAGACGCAAATATACTATTAAGAATAAACGGCCTAAAGAACCGGTTATGTGTGTTTCACTTAGTTTGTAGACATAGTATAAAACAATGTAACATGATGAAAATTAGTTTGTTAATTTTCTCTATAAATAATGTGGTTGATAGTAGTGGTGCATGTTACATTCCCGTATTACACTTCTGCATTTACCTAGTCGGGTGTGACAAAAGTGGGTATCAGAGCCATTGGTTACAAAGATAGGATGTCCTTTAGGATACCCTAATATATAACGTAGGCTCGATTAGCCCTGGAAATAAATAATAATTAATAATATATACTGATGGCTTTCGGGACGGACTTGAATAGGCAAGTGGGTTATTATGATCCGGAATGTAATAACAGACTTAATTGTACGAGGGGATTCGGGAAGAATATAATATTATATATACATACATACATATATATATATATAATTGATTATTTGTGCTAATGTGTACGAATACATGTATGTATCTTATTGTGATTAATATTGTTGAAATATACTATTATTATTACTAACCTTTGTGTAGAAATATGAGGAGAGCTGTTGAACGTGCATCTATTGAGGTACCGATACTGCTCGAGGAAGAAGACGATCCAGAAGAAGAACCCGAGGATAAACAGTTAACACTTAGTATATTATTTAAATGGTTTTCTCTCATTCATTTTATTATATTTCAAACTGTCAAACACATTCCAATTTTCACCCTCCACTTTTATTGTTTTTTAGTACTTTATGTTTTTATGGTGTTACTTCTCATTTTCCGCAGCTTACCCTTCATTTTATAAAACATTATTTTTGGCCTTCGTAGAATGTCTTCCCTAAGAAACCATCACCGCCCCCAACATCAATCATTTGGTTCTCATGACCGCCGTATTACCGTTTTGGTGAGATTTTAGGGGATGCAATAATCCCACATGAGGTACCTACAGACCAGCCTAATTTATCGGGCTACTGATGTGATAGTTACCCCCCTAGGGAATCACCTAGGCATGAGATCGGAGTCACTAGTGCTTACCATTCCCATGTAACAGATCCTAGATCCCCTACTTCACCTGCACACCATACTCCAGCACCCCCACCCACTCATAGGATCCTCCAGACATCCCGTATGATTGTACGTCCACCTAAGCACAACTTTTCCCCACCTCTATCGACATACCATAGGGGAGAAACCTCGCGTGTACAAGTTATTGAGATACCTATCCCTACATGGGGTATACATGCACCAATCCCGGAGCCACCCCATTTATCTGACTCAGCATGGTTAGGAATATTAACTGGCCAATTATTAGAAAAATTAGCATAAATAAATAACATCAACCAACACATACATGAGATGCAAGAAAACATTTGGTATATACAGCAGGAAGTGAGATATGTACAACGGTTAAACGCTCATTGGTGTATACAGCGGGAAACCTCGCGTGTACAAGTTATTGAGATACGTATCCCTACATGGGGTATACCTGCACCAATCCCGGAGCCACCCCTTTTATCTGACTCAGCATGGTTAGGAATATTAACTACCAATTATTAGAAAAATTAGCATAAATAAATAACATCAACCAACACAGACATGAGAGCAAGACAACATTTGGTATATACAGCGGGAAGTGAGATATGTACAACGGTTAAACGCTCATTGCCGTTGGCACTTGGATCAGGTGACGGCCCAGTTGGAGATTCGCATGGCGATCATTACGGTCTTAATGGCTGTTGTTATGTGGCTGTTATATATATACATATGAATGGGTAGAAACACGAGTGGTATAACTTTGTTGTACAAAGTGTTTTGATATCCCATGCAGCATTTTGTAGCAACATGTTGCGTTGTCATGGAGGATGTTTTTAGTTTACTATTATTACAAACACTGGCCCTTATCTGGTTAAGTATGGCTGTCACTTAGTGACAAATTTTGGTACGTATATACAAATGCCAGCCTATATCAGGCTAAGACATTGAACTAATTTTGGATGCATATGTACAGTAACTGTTATGGGTAATATAAATGTACTCTTTGACATATTTGTATGTTTATGATTATGATTATCTTGATAATGTGTTTGGTATGGTGGAAATGGTACTAATTAATATATAATTGGTTATTGTTATAGAATGGCCCGGAAGAAAACGAATAATAAATCTGAGGTGGAAGTGGCCGAAATGATTGCCCGACAATTACAAGAAGTGATTTCGGCTATAGTAGCGCAAGTCTACTGGTATAGGTGCAAATACAACTGTTAATCATCCATTGAGCACCAATACCGCCACTAAAATTACACCTCCGCCGAACATTGATACAACTAAAAATGTTACTACCAAGTGAATACTTATATTGCTACTAACAATAATACTCAACCAAATGTTAATGTCATTGGAAACCCCGAAGTACTAAAAACCTATAATGTCACAAATACAACTCCCAATCGAATGTCAGTACTTTTAGAAACTCGAATCCCCCACATCAGGAGTGTTTTTTTTAAAGAATTTACGTCGTGTAAACCGATAGATTTCAGTGGTACCGAGAACCCAATGGATTGGTTAAATGGATTGAAATGACAGAGTCCGTAATTAATATTAGTAACTGTCCACCCGACTGCATTGTCAAGTACGCTACTTGCACGTTTGTGGATCATGCTTTAATATGGTGGATTACAATTGTACAAACAAAGGGACAAGAAGCCATATACCGTACGTCATGGGTTGAACTCAAAAACCTTATATTGGAAAATGTTTGCCCAAGAAATGAAATCCAAAGCTTGGAACACGAACTTTGGAATTCGGAAATGAAAGGCGCTGACCATGTTGGCTACCCTAACCATTTTAATGAATTATCTCGTTTAGTACCATGGTTAGTAACACCGGAGCCCAAGCGTATTGAACGTAATATTTGGGGATTAACCCCTGCGGTGTAGCGAACCCAACCTTCGAAGGTGTTGTTTTGCAAGCCGGTGTTGTCACTTTTAACCTCAGAAGAAGCGGAGTGATAAGTCTGCCAAGGGAATCATCAGGTTTGAAACGAACTGATTAAGGGATGAGATTACAAGGGAATCCAGATAATAAACGAGCCCATTCGATTACCCAAAATTATGCCTTGGCCAGTTCGGATGTAATACAAGAAGTGTACAAAGGGACCTTACCGAAATGCAGGAAATGTAATTTGCATCACGTGGGAAAATGTCGACCATGAGTGTGTCATAAGTGTGGAAAGACCGGGCATTATGCCCCTAATGGCAGAACCTTCACAGACAATGTTAACTGACCACCTCAAATAAACCAGCCTCGTCGTCCTCAACCACTCCGACCTCAACCAACCCGACAAAAACTCAACAACTCCGCCCACAATGAACCTCCGTACTTGCTATGAGTGTGGTAGTACATAACATTTTAGGAGATACTGCCCCAAACTGAATCAAGGTGCAATGAGGAGGAAAAACCAAACACATGCATCAACTTCCAACCCAACCAGGGGACACACTTTCGTAATTGGATCTGTTGAAGCGCGACACGACTGAAATGTAGTGACAGGTACATTCTTAGTTTCTGATCAGTATGCTTCTGTTTTGTTTGATACGGGGGTCGACAGAAGTTTTGTATTTGCTAATGTTTTACCTTTGGAGAATATGCCAGTTAGTGAACCAATAAATCCTTATACTTTAGAACTCGCTAAAGGTAAGTCTATAATGGTTAACCAAATATTTTGAAACTTCCCTTTTATTCTAAACGAGCAATCCTTCCCGATCGATTTACTCCCAGTAGAATTAGGAAGTTTTAAGGTAATAGTCGGTATGGATTGGCTATCTACGAATAAGGCAGAATTTGTTTGTAAGGGCAAAACTGCTAGAATTCCCCTTTCGGAAAATGAAACGATCATTGTACAAGAAGAGAAATCTGGTAATATACTGGCTCTCGTATCCCACTTTAAGGTACTGAAGTATTTGCGCCAATGTTGTATGGTATATTTGGCAAGTGTAACAACTAAGAACCCTGATGAAAAATGTATAGAAGACATCCTAGTGGTACAAGATTATTCAGATGTTTTTCCGATGAGTTACCTGGTTTACCACCGACCCGACAAGTTGAATTTCGTATTAACCTAATACTAGGAGCAACTCCAATAGATAAGGCATCTTACCGACATGCAGCTTCTGAAATGCAAGAACTACCAAATCAATTACAATAATTACTGGATAGGGGTTTTATACGACCTAGATATTCGCCTTGAGAAGAACCGGTTTTTGTTTGTGAAAAAGAAGAACGGAAGTTTTCGAATGTGTATAGATTACCGGGAATTGAAGAAAGTGACTATCAAGAGTAGATACCCCTTACCTCGAATTGATGACTTATTTGACCAAATTTAGGGTGAAAAACATTTTTCTAAAATTGATCTTAGATCTGGTTATCGGCTGGTGAAAATTTAGGAGGAAAATATTCCAAAAATAGCCTTCAAACTCGGTATGGTCACTATCAATTTTTAGTTATGCCGTTCGGATTAACCAATGCACCAGCGGTATTTATGGATCTGATGAACCGAGTTTGTAAACCTTACATTGATAAGTTCATGATAATGTTTATTGTCACGCCCTCAAAATCCACTAACGGATTTTTACCGTCAGAAGGTGTGAACTAACAGGATCGGAACCATTAGTTATAATCAAACACCATAAATAAAGTTTTCAAACAACCAAGACATCAAGTCTTAAGTATAAATGCGAAAGCGTAAATTGTAAAGCAAAAAGTTTACGCCACACAGGATGACTTAAAAACCCAATTTATCAAGATAATAATTAATAGAAGTTGCTAAAGCAATGTTTTTTAGCAAATGCATGTTCCTATAACGCGCGCCCGTCTCGGCTACCTGAGAATAACATACTAAAAGTGTCAACAAAGGGTTGGTGAGTTCACAGGTTTATATAAATAAAGTGTTTACGTTTACGTTTGCGTTTGCGTTTACGTTTGCGTTTGCGTTTGCGTTACCAGATAGTGTTAAGTCAGTTATATATGAATAGGTAGTTAACCTATCAAGCATGCATTACTAAGTGTTCGACACCGAAGCTGACTGTTTATCAATTGCCTTGCCACCATGTCAACCACGACCATGGTAATGTGTTAGCCAAGATTACACCCACTCGACCTACAGTCGAGCTTAGAGTTGGGTGGGGTTTGTCAAACCCAGTAGTACTACTCAACAGTGACTCGCTATTATCCAAATATTAATCGGTTCGATGTTATGAAGGACTTTAGTTGGTTTGTTTGCCACTTAGCCTTACAAGTGATATATAAAAACTAACAAAATCTACAGCGCTGGAGTATGTTATCTCCCCCAAATAAAAGCGTTTAAAAAAAAGAGTAAAAAGGGGACGTGAAACTCACTGTTTGCGAAGAAAATCAAAAAGAATCCGAGAGAGGTGTGCGTCACAGAAAATCCTCACTAGTGCTCCAAAAACAAAAATGAGATTTTCTAAGTATTTAAACTACAAGTGAGTTCCTAGACTCGACACATACAACTTATGCATGAGTTGCGTTTCGTGTTCCATTTGTGAAATAAGTGCGACTCGACAAACATGTTGTTGACAAGTTACACATGTGAACAAGTACTTAAGTGTCAAGTATTAACATCGTTCATTACTAGCAATATCCCCCACAAGGGCAATTTGGTCAAAACATAGCAAACATCGATCAATTATGCACTTTTCATGATAATTCAAGTAATACAGCAGCTAAATTGTCCAGGCAGATTTTAACTAGACAAGATTACTCTATTTGATAAATTCTAACATGTCAAATAAATCACCAAAAATCATCACAGCTAAATTGTCCAGTAGGTTTCTAAAAGTACTTTTATTATATTTTTATCATATATGGTTTTATTACAATGATCAAAACATCACAGCAAACACACAGAAATCATTATCATGCGCAACAGAATGTTATTTGTTATTCATATTAAATGACAAATCCAATTAATACAAGACCAATTGGGTTAGATTCCTAACTCAAAATATTAACTTCCAGAAGTGGAACCAACCCATTTGGTCTTGTCTTTTATGAGATATCTTAGTCGCAAAACAGCCTAACAGCAGGTCTCCCGAATCAGCCTTGCACAACAGTTTTGTAAAATAATAAAAACTAACTTTTATACGTCCAAAAATTACAAACTCGGACTTTTCAGAAACCAGACTCGACCTAGTATATTTTCGAATTAAAAATCACATCAAAACATGTAATTAACATCGAGTTACAGTCATCCAAACACGAATTCAATAATCTGTCCAGCATCAGTTTTCATTAAAACTCAACAAACTAATAACCTTTGCACTAACAATCATACATGATATCCTAATTCATCAACTAACAACACATTTAGCACTTAGGGTTTATGATTTGCAGGTTTAATCATGAAATTAACTTATAGAATGGGTTAGATATGAAGCTTATTTACCTAGTTATCACCTTGGATCCTTCAACAACCTTACAAACAACTTGTATTGTATGTGTGTGTGTGGTGATCGGCCGAGAATGGTGAAGAGGGGGGGGAGGGGCTGCTGCCTTCGTGTAGGAAAGAGGGAGAGAGTGGGATTAGGGTTGGGTGATTATGTTGTTATTTATTTATTAAATATAATACATGTTACAAATCGCACCCTAAACTTCAAGTGAACTTAATTCTAGCATAACTAGTTTATAATATTCATAATTAATTTCATACACGTAAATATCAAGTAACACATAACTTAACACATAGTTATCAAATACTTGTTCATGATATTTATTGTTCTTTCACCAACGGTTTGAGTCGACTCGTGTGTGTTTCGGTGAAATTCCGAAAGACTACTTGTGTAGTGATTTTCATGCGTCATCTAAACCCTAGTTTAAATGTAATGAGATATGCTTTATAGTTCGTGTGATCTTAAGTCTGAATTAACGGAGTTCGGATTAACGGAGTTAACCTGAAATTGACAAGTGTCACATCATCCCCATGTTGAAAGAATTTTCGTCCCGAAAATTTGAGTCAAGTCGCGATGGGTGTCTGAAAAAGGCAAAAATTTTCAGTTTGTCATATCATCCCCTAGTAGAAAGAAATTTCGTCCCGAAATTTAATTCATACCTCTGTTGATTTCTGACTGTTTGTCGGCTTTCACGGTTTTCAGTGTTTGGTCAACCCTTCAAAAAGGTGAGTATACTTTTTCATCATTTGATCCTCGCGTTCCCACGTGAACTCTGGTCCACGTCTCGAGTTCCAACGAAATTTAATGATAGGAATCTTGCTGTGTTTGAGTTTTTTTGTTTCCCAGTCCAAAACTTCGACTGGTTCTTCGATGAAGCGTAAATGTTCATCAACTTGTAATTCGCCCAAAGGAACTGCTTGGGTTTTGTCAGAAAGGCATTTCTTCAAGTTGGACACATGGAATACATTGTGTACGCCACTGAGTTCCGTTGGTAAATCTAATCGGTACGCAACCGGACCGATTCGCTCAGTTATCCGGTATGGGCCAAGGTGTCATGGATTGAGTTTGTTTCGCTTTCCGAAGCAAACTACACCTTTGCAGGGTGAGACTTTGAGTAAAACTTGGTCGTCCACTTGGAATTCCAGAGGTTTTCGGCGCTTATCGGCGTAACTCTTTTGGCGATCTCATGCTGCTGCCATGCGGTTTCGGATTTGGATAATCTTTTCAGTGGTTTCAAGTACTAATTCTGGACCAGTGATTTGGCTATCACCCACTTCTGCCCAGCAAAGAGGTGACCGACAATTCCGTCCATACAACGCTTCAAACGGCGCTGCTTTAATGCTTGCGTGGTAGCTGTTATTATACGAGAACTCTACCAAGGGTAAATGAGGTTCCCAACTTTTTCCTAATCCAACACGCATGCACGCAACATGTCTTCCAAAGTCTGAATGGTGCGTTCACTTTGCCCATCCTTTTGAGGATGGTATGCTGTACTCATATCAAGGCGGGTGCCTAGGGCACTCTGTAGTGACTTCCAAAAGTGCGAAGTGAAACGAGAATCTCGATCAGATATAATTGAGACAGGCACTCCGTGTCTAGACACTACTTCTTTCATATAGATGTGAGTTAGTCTTTCCATTTTGTCCGATTCCTTGATCGCTAAGAAATGCGCGGACTTAGTCAATCGGTCGATGATCACCAGATGGTATCGCATCACGTCGGTGTTTTGAGTAATCCCGTGATGAAATCCATGGAAATGTGTTCCCATTTCCACGTTGGAAGTTCCGGTTGCTGTAGCAGACCAGATGGTTTCTGATATTCCACTTTGAATCTTGCACAAGTCAAGCATTTGCTCACGTAGGTGGCAATGTCGGCTTTCATGTTTGGCCACCAGTAAAGTGCCTTTAGGTCATGGTACATTTTATCTAAGCCAGGGTGAATGGAATATCGGAACTTGTGTGCTTCATCCATCACTAGAGTTCTCAACTCTCCGTATCGAGGGACCCAAATCCGGTTTTTGAAATATTGGACCCCATCCGATTTGGTTTCAAGTTGCTTGTTCATGCCCCGCGTGAGTTCTGATGGGAGATTATCGTCTTTCAAGGCTTCGAGTTGAGCATCACGAATCTAATCAGGTAAGTTGGCGTGAATCGTGAGTTGTAATGCTCGCACTCGTCTAGGTTTATTGGTTTCTTTTTTGCTGAGAGCATCGGCCACTACATTGGCCTTGCCAGGGTGGTACTTGATGGCACAGTCATAATCCTTAAGTAGCTCGACCCAACGACGTTGTCGCATGTTCAGCTCTTTTTGATCGTAGATATGTTGGAGGCTCTTGTGGTCGGTGTAAATGGTAAACTTGGTACCGTATAAGTAATGCCTCCATATCTTAAGAGCAAACACCATAGCTCCGAGTTCTAAGTCATGGGTCATATAGTTCTTCTCGTGGATCCGTAGTTGTCGATAGGCATACGCTATAACTTTCTCGAGTTGCATTAACACGCAACCGAGACCCTGTATCGATGCATCACAGTGCACTTCAAAGTTTTCCATTCCCTCGGGGAGGGCTAGGATAGGGGCGCTACAGAATTTGGTTTTCAACAGTTGGAAAGCAGATTCGTGCGCATCACCCCAGTTGTACTTAGTGCCCTTGTGTGTCAATGCGGTGAGGGGTTGAGCAATCTTTGAAAATCCCTCGATGAAATGTCGGTAGTAGCCAGCCAGTCCTAGGAATTGTCGCACCTCAGTCGGAGTCTTAGGTGCTTCCCAGTTTTTGATGGCCTCTACCTTGCCTGGATCGACATGGATACCATTCTCATTGATCACATGCCCTAAGAAATGAACCTCGCGAAGCCAAAATTCACATTTCGAGAGTTTAGTGTACAGTTGTTCCTTCTTTAGCAATTCCAGGATTAACCTCAGGTGTTCTTCATGGTCGGTCTTGTTCTTGGAGTAGACGAGGATATCATCAATGAAAACAATCACAAACTTGTCGACGTATGCCTTGCATACTCTGTTCATGAGATCCATAAATACGGTTGGTTCGTTGGTTAAGCCAAAAGGCATAACCAAAAACTCATAGTGACCGTACCGAGTTCTGAAAGCCGTCTTTGAAATGTCTTCTTCGCGCACTCTTAATTGATGGTAACCAGATCTCAAATCAATCTTCGAGTAGTAACTAGACCCTTGAAGGTGGTCGAACAGATCATCAAATCATGGTAGGGGATAACGGTTCTTGATCGTCACCTTGTTAAGCTCCCGGTAATCGATGCACATGCGGAAAGTCCCATCTTTCTTTCGAACAAATAAGACAGGAGATCCCCATGGTGATGAGCTAGGTCGGATGAAACCTTTATCCAATAAGTCTTGTAATTGAGTGGACAATTCCTGAAGCTCCGTCGGTGCGAGCCGATACGGGGCTCGTGCTATGGGTGCCGCGCCGGGGGCTAAGTCGATTTGGAACTCGACTTGTCGTATAGGTGGGAGTCCTGGTAAGTCTTCCGGGAAGACTTCCGGAAAATCACGCACAATAGGTATATCTTCAATCTGCTTTTCTTCCGCAGGTTTCTCGACAATATGAGCTAAAATCGCCGGATGACCCTTTTGTAAATATTTCTGCGCCTTCATGAGGGTGATGACGCTTGTACTCATGCCGCTCTTCTCGCCCTGTATCGAGATGATTTCGCCGAAAGAGGTAGTGATATGGACTATCTTTTTGTGACATATAATCTCAGCACTATTCTCGGATAGCCAGTCCATGCCGACAACGACATCGAAACTACCAAGCGTAAAGGGTATGAGCTCGATATCTAAAGTATGACCTGATAGTTTCAACCTACATCCCGCTAGTACATGAGTTGTTTCTATAGACTTGCCGTCAGCTAATTCAATAGAAAAATTAGCATCTAACGGGGTTGGAGTTAAGTCTAAGAGTTTACAAAAGGCTTTGGATACAAAACTCCTATCAGCTTCAGTGTCAAACAAAACAGAAGCAAAACAATCGTTCACAGGGAACTTACCGGAAACCACATTCGGATCGTTGCGGGCCTGGCCCGACCCAATGACGAAAGCTCTACCTTTACCACTGCTCCCGCCACTATTATTGCCTCCATTGTTCTCATTTTACTTCAGCTTGGGACAATCCTTCCTGTAGTGACCCTCTTGACCACACTCAAAGCACCCTTTCGTCGCTGTAGAATGTTTAGGAGCACCTTTAGCCACTAGGTCTCCCCTACAGTCCTTGGCCTGATGACTCAATTTACCGCATCGCAAACACTTGATACGGTCACATGGGCCAGCATGGTAATAGTTG
The DNA here is from genome assembly GCF_021521415.1 of Bidens hawaiensis. Lineage (NCBI taxonomy): Eukaryota > Viridiplantae > Streptophyta > Magnoliopsida > Asterales > Asteraceae > Bidens > Bidens hawaiensis. The sequence continues at coordinate 61,964 of NW_027492841.1, forward strand.
CACTTGTTGCACTTCGGGTACTTTCCAGCATAGCCACTCGAACCCTGTCCGCCACCGTTGTTGTTATTGTTGGAACCCTGATTATTGAAGTTCCGAGCGAGTTCGGGTTTACGGTGGTGTTGTTGCTGTCGAGGGTTCGACGACGAGGACCTGATGTTGTCAAACTTTCTCTTTCCATTCCCAGAGTTGATGTTGCTGTTGTCATTGCTTGAGTTTTCACAGGTTTTAAAGGTGGAACCTATAGGAGGTAGCGCACCTTGTGCCACTGCTTGATCTGTCAGCTTGTGGCCTATTCGGATCGCTTGCTAAATAGTGGTTGGTTTAGAAGACGTCACCATACCCTGAATCTGGTGTACCAAACCATTGATATACATCTCGATTTTCTTACTTGGCGTATCTACCCTCCGCGGGCACATCACTGCTAGCTCGTGAGAACGGGTGGTGTAGGCTTCAATCTCAGAATTCACCATCTTCAGCGCCCAAAATTCCGACTCCAACTTTGCGATTTCCTCTCTAGGACAATGCTCTTCTCACATCATGTTCTTGAACTCCTCTCAGTTCATAGCATTTGCCAATTCCAACCCAAGAATTTGCACATTAGAGTTCCACCAGGTGAGGGCGAAATCTTGCAGTGTTCCAGCAGCAAACTTGACCCTGCTAGCTGGTAGGCAGTTGCACATCTCGAAAGCTGACTCTGCCTTCTCGGCCCAACGCAGGAAACCTATGGCTCCCTCAGTGCCGTTAAACGAATTGGGCTTGCAGTCCAGGTAATTCTTGAAAGTACAGACTGCTTGGCCTCCGGTTCTTCTGCGTTCGGAGCAATTTGCGCCTCTAGTGTCTCGCGACGAGCTAGAGCTACTGCTGCATGGCCTCTTATGTCTCTAGCTTCCTCATGCTAGTCTATCATCTCTGATTGCATCTTGATTACTACTTTCATATGCTGCACATGAGCATCATGAACTTCCTTCATAGCTTCAGTTAGGTAGGAAATTCTCTCTCGAGCATCAAATCCCTTCTTTTTCAATTCTCTGACATTTTGCGCGAGTCGAGTGCATATTGTCAACCTCATGCTCCACACATGAAGCGAGGGCTGTGAAGGCGCGCTCCATTGGGAGTGTCAGGGGTGGTAGCGTTTTGAAGGATATGGGGTAACCTGGAAGGGGTAGCGGTGGGGCTTGCTCACGATAAACCATACGCTCGATCAGACTCGGGTACCAGCTCCAGTCGTCGTTGTCTTCGTACATGTCTCCCTACAGGATAAGTCGTGTATGGTTTTCGCGCGTATGAGTGAATGAGGTAAAGAGATAAAGAAAACGAATAACTAATTATATAATATATATTTATATATGCAGTGCGTAAAATTATAACTAATGGGTCGTTGCGGTTATAGCCTAGTATGCATGCAATTCTAGTTCGCTATAACCAATGGCTCTGATACCAATCTGTCACACCCTCAAAATCCACTAACGGTGTTTTACCGTCAAAGGGTGTGAACTAACAGGATCGGAATCGTTAGTTATAATCAAACACCATAAATATAGTTTTCAAACAAACAAGAAATCAAGTCTTAAGTATAAATGCGGAAGCGTAAATTGTAAAGCAAAAAGTTTGCGCCACACAAGATGACTTAAAAACCCAATTTATCAAGATAATAATTAATAGAAGTTTCTAAAGCAATGCTGTTTAGCAAATGCATGTTCCTATACCGCGCGCCTGCCTCGGCTACCAGAGAATAACATACTAAAAGTGTCAACACAGGGTTGGTGAGTTCACAGGTTTATATAAATAAAGTGTTTGCGTTTGAGTTTGTGTTACCATATAGTGTTAAGTCAATTATATATCAATAGGTAGCTAACCTATCAAGCATGTATTACTAAGTGTTCAACACCGAAGCTGACTGTTTATCAATTGCCTTTCCACCATGTCAACCACGGCCATGGTAACGTGTTAGCCAAGATTACACCCACTCGACCTACAGTCGAGCTTAGAGTTGGGTGGGGTTTGTCAAACCCAGTGTACTACTCAACAGTGACTCTCTATTATCCAAATATTAACCGGTTCGATGTTATGAAGGACTTTAGTTGGTTTGTTTTCTACTTAGTCTTACAAGTGATATATAAAAACTAACAAAATCTACAGCGCTGGAGTATGTTATCTCACCCAAATAAAAGCGTTTAAAAAAAAGAGTAAAAAGGGGACGTGAAACTCACTGTTTGCGAAGAAAATCAAAAAGAATCCGAGAGAGGTGTGCGTCACAGAAAATCCTCACTAGTGCTCTAACAACAAAAATGAGATTTTCTAAGTATTTAAACTACAAGTGAGTTCCTAGACTCGACACATACAACTTATGCATGAGATGCGTTTCGTGTTCCATTTGTGAAATAAGTGCGACTCGACAAACATGTTGTTGAAAAGTTACACATGTGAACAAGTACTTAAGTGTCAAGTATTAACATCGTTCATTACTAGCAATATCCCCCACAAGGGCAATTTCGTCAAAACATAGCAAACATCGATCAATTATGCACTTTTCATGATAATTCAAGTAATACAGCAGCTAAATTGTCTTGGCAGATTTTCACTCTACAAGATTACTCTATTTGATAAATTCTAACATGTCAAATAAATCACCAAAAATCATCACAGAAGAACACGTGAGTTTGGTTTCTAAAACTACTTTTATTATATTTTTATCATATATGGTTTTATCAAAATGATCAAAATATCACAGCAAACACACAGAAATCATTATCATGCGCAACAGAATGTTATATGTTATTACTGTTAAATGACAAATCCAATTAATTCAAGACCAATTGAGTTAGATTCTTAACTCAAAATATTAACTTCCAGAAGTGGAACCAACCCATTTGGTTTGGTCGTTTATGAGATATCTTAGTCGCAAACCAGCCTAACAGCAGGTCTCCCGAATCAGCCTTGCACAACAGTTAACTTTTATACGTCCAAAAATTACAAACTCGGACTTTTCAGAAACCAGACTCGACCTAGTATATTGTCGAATTAAAAATCACATCAAAACATGTAATTAACATCGAGTTACAGTCATCCAAACATGAATTCAATAATCTGTCCAGCATCAGTTTTCATTAAAACACAACAAACTAATAACCTTTGCACTAACAATCATACATGATATCCTAATTCATCAACTAACAACACATTTAGCACTTAGGGTTTATGATTTGCAGGTTTAATCATGAAATTAACTTATAGAATGGGTTAGATATGAAGCTTATTTACCTAGTTATCACCTTGGATCCTTCAACAACCTTACAAACAACTTGTATTGTATGTGTGTGTGTGGTGATCGGCCGAGAATGGTGAAGAGGGGGGGAGGGGCTGCTGCCGTCGTGTAGGGGAGAGGGAGAGAGTGGGATTAGGTTTGGGTGATTATGTTGTTTATATATTTATTAAATATAATACATGTTACAAATCGCACCCTAAACTTCAAGTGAACTTAATTCTAGCATAACTAGTTTATAATATTCATAATTAATTTCATACACGTAAATATCAAGTAACACATAACTTAACTCATAGTTATCAAATACTTGTTCATGATATTTATTGTCCGTTCACCAACGGTTTGAGTCGACTTGTGTGTGTTTCGGTGAAATTCCGAAAGACTACTTGTGTAGTGATTGTCATGCGACATCTAAACCCTAGTTTAAATGTAATGAGATATGCGTTATAGTTCGTGTGATCTTAAGTCTGAATTAACGGAGTTCAGATTAACGGAGTTAACCTGAAATTGACAAGTACCACATTTATTAATGACATTTTAATCTATTCAAAGAGTGAGAATGAACATGAGCTTGGAGTTGTTAAGGCTAGAGAAGTTGTATGCAAAATTATCGAAGTGTGAATTTTGGCTACAAGAAGTGCAATTCATAGGACACATCGTAAACCAACAAGGAATTCAGATAGATCCTAGTAAAATTGAAGTTATTAAGAATTGGCAAGCGCCTAAGTCACCGAAACAAAATCTCCAATTTCTGGGATTAGCTGAATATTCTAGGCGTTTCATTGAAAAATTTTCTAGCATTGCCCAACCCTTAACCCTTATAACTCAGAAAGACCGAACGTATGACTATGGAGAAGAATAAGAAATGGCCTTCCAGCTGTTAAAACATAAGTTGTGTGAAGCTCCAATATTAAGTCTTCCAGTAGTGTGACGCATCCCGTAAAGGTTTAGGATGTGTACTGATGCAAAGAAACAAGGTAATAACATATGCATCCCAATAGTTAAAAGTACACGAAAATAATTATACCACTCATGACTTGGAAATGGGAGAGTTATCTTTGCATTTAAGATTTGGAGACATTACTTGTATGGTACCAAGTGCATAATTTACACGGACCACAAATGCCTATAACACATATTTGATCAAAAAGAGCTGAACATGAAGTAACGAAGATGGGTGGAATTACTAAATGATTACGACTGTGAAATTAAATGCCATCCTGGCAAGGCTAATATAGTAGCCGATTCCTTGAGCCGAAAAGATAGAATAAACCTTTGAGGGTTCGAGCACTTGAAATGATTGTCCAGAGTAGCCTTACCGAGCAAATTTGCATCTCCCAAAATGAAGCCTTAAAAGAAGATTTGTAAGAAGAAGAAGATTTGTACGGGAACGAGAAGAATTTTGAAAAGAAGACTGATGAAGTCCTTTATTTTAAAAACCGAATTTGTATCCCAATCCTTCATAATCTTCTTGAATTGATCATGGATGAAGCGCACAAATCCATGTTTTCTAATCATCCAGGTACTAATAAGATGTATAAAGACGTGAAATAATTTTATTAGTGGCATGGTATGAAGAAGTTTATAGCCACGTATGTAAGTAATTGTGTGACATGTGCACGTGTTAAGGCTGAATACCAAAAACCTTCAGGTATGTTACAATAAGCCGAAATAACCTAGTGGAAATGGGAACAAATCACCTTCCCAAAGCCTCTCGAGGGCATAATGCTATTTGGGTTATAGTTGACCGATTACCAAATCAACACATTTCCTTCTGATCCATGACAACTACGCTACTGAAAAACTAGCTCGAATTTACATAGATGAAATTGTATCTCGACATGGTGTACCACTTTCGATTTTTTTGGACCGGGATAGTCATTTTACTTCTCGTTTTTGGGAAGCGGTGCAAGAAGCTTTGGGAACCTGTATAGATTTAAGTACCTCTTACCACCCTCAAAAAGATGGCCTATCCGAAAGAACAATTCAAACACTAGAAGATTTGCTTCGTGCTTGTGTACTAGATTTTAAAAGGAATTGGGATCAACACCTCCCACTCATTGATTTCTCTTTCAATAATAGGTATCACAGTAGTATACAAACAGCACCATATGAAGCATTATACAGGTGAACATATAGATCGCCACTTTGTTGGGTGGAAGTTGGTGATACTCAAATTAAAAGATCCGATTTGATTCAAGAAACAATCGATAAGATTCATAAGATTAAACAGAAACTGAAAGCCTCATGTGACCGACAAAAGAGTTATGCCGATGTTCGTAGAAAACCGTTATCCTTTGAAGTAGGCGATAAGTGTTTCTTAAAGTATCCCCGTGGAAAGGTGTTATAAGATTTGGTAAGACCGGTACATTGGACCTTTCGAGGTTATTGCTAAAGTTGGCCCCGTAGCCTATCGATTGAAACTACCATTGGAACTGAGTACTATTCATGATGTGTTTCACGTATCGAACCTAAAAAAGTGTCTTATTGATGAAACGGAGATAGTACCATCGGAAGATGTACATGTAAACGAAGAGCTAAAATTTGTAAAGGAACCGATAGAAATAGTAGATGGGAAAGTCAAACAGTTATGACACGACAAAATTTCATTGGTAAAAGCTCGGTGGAACTCACAATGAGGACTCGAATACAATTGGGAACGAAAAGATGAATTCCGAAAGAAATACCCACACCTCTTCCCTAAAAAGAAAGCCTTTGATACATCAAATTTCGGGAACGAAATTTCTTCAAATGGGGTGGGGGGAGAATGTGACGTTCATGAGAAAACGATGGTACTTATTTACTACGTAGCGAGTAAACAATTACCCAGTTATTTCGTAGCGATTAAATGATTAACCGAATGATACTGGTTATGTCCTATATATTTCAAACACTAACCGAAACCCTAATTTACAAAGCTTGGTGAATGATGTTAAGTGCTTGGTTTTACTACCCAAAAAGCTTCTTGTACAACTCATTATGCATGTTTTCCTCACCCATTTCATTCCCTCGCCCAATCTCCTAATATTAGATTTCAAATTCAAAACTCAAATCCATATCCTTTTACTTTCCAATACTCCTCCCAAATTCTCTCACCAGACACATAAACCCTAAAATTAGAGAGAGCGAGATTCAGGCCCAGTAGTGAAGATCTTAGATAGGGGCTCAGGTAGTGTTATGGCTGTGCTAATCAGCAAAGCGGTTTGAAACGATGACTCGGGGTGGTGGTTCAGTCACCACCGGCGTCCCCAGCGGTGGATCTTTTAAACGAAGGTGGTGTATGGTAACGAGTTGACTTTTAGGTAACCTGTTAGTTTTTTGTCTTCTAAGGGTTTGATTAAACCTAATTTTTCCAATGACTTGTGATGGTAGTTACTCCTGGCCACTTCATAATCATCTGCAAAACACCAACGCCTTTATCTTCAAGAACCTCAAGGTAGTTTTGACCATATAATTTGATTAATAAGCACATGTAGCTCGTGTTTTAAGTTTAAATTTGCAGTACTTTGTAATTGATGAAGCTGAAAGAATTTGGAAGCCAACTTTGAAGACGAAATGAAGCAGATGATTAAAATCTTACCAAAGGTATGGTTTGCTGCAACTAGATATCATGTATTGGTGTATAATATTTAGTTTTATGAACTCATTGTGCTATTTGATTATATTTTAATTAAACTTATTGAGGACTTTGTTAATAAGATGTGATCTTTTTGTTGTGTCTTTAGTTTAGCTTATGTTTTATGTTTGTTTTAAGGTTGAAGATCTTGTACACTTATTATTTCATACTACTGTGGTGTAAATTAAAGAGCCGTATAAACAAACCGATCTTGATAAAAACAGTGTTGAACCGAGGCAACCGTTATCTCTGCCATCAAATATTCAAAATTCTAAAATGGAGAGACGGTTATCATCAAAGATGGAGAGGAGATTTTCTTTAATGAAGTCAACAAAGTCAGCTTTGGTTAGGAGTCAAACGGGTGAATTTGATCATAAACGATGCCAGTGGGACATACGGTTATGGCAACGCGTTTTTGGCCCAAAGATAAAGGAATAAGCGAGGATAAATCAGGTGTAAGCAGGATCGAACAGTTGGAACTGCTTAACAAACCTTGGCGGCCTCTTACTCGCAAGTTGAAAATACCTGCTGCTGTTATAAGTCCTTATCGGTATGTCTGTCGGTGACATCATCTTAATTTATTATCTATGCTTATCTATTTAATTTTTATTTTGTGTATGCAATGCCGGCTTCTAGACTTGATTTGGATGGTGGTTCTTGGACGGTTTCTTCATTGGAGAATCACTCAACCGAATAAAGATGCAATATGGCTGTGGTTCATGTCGGTTATCTGTGAAGTATGGTTTGCATTTTCTTGGTTACTTGACCAACTTCCAAAACTCGCACCGGTTAACTGTGCAACCGACTTAAACGTTTTAAAAGAGTAGTTTGAAATCCCGAGCCCACAAAATCCTTCAGGAAAGTCTGATTTTCCCGGGGTGGATGTGTTTGTGTCAACCGCAGATCCCGAAAAAGAACCGCCTTTAGTCACCGCAAACAAAATATTATCAATTCTTGCTGCTAATTACCCTGTTGATAAGTTATCGTGCTATGTTTCTGATGATGGTGGTGCTCTTTTAACCTTTTAAGGCATAGCCGAAGTTGCAAGTTTTGCTAATTTGTGGGTCCCGTTTTGTCGAAAGCATGATATTGAACCGAGGAATCCCGAGACCTATTTTAATTTGAAGAAAGATTTGTTTAAGAATAAGGTGAGACAGGACTTTGTGAGGGACCGCATGAGAATTAAACTGGAGTATGTTGAGTTTAAGGTGAGAATTAACTGTCTTCCGGATTCGATTAGGAGACTGTCCGATGCTTATAATGCTAGAGAAGAAATCAAATCCATGAAACTTCAAAAAGAAGCCGCTGGTGATGAACTTTTGTTGCCTATTAAGATCCCAAAAGCAACATGCATGGTGGATGCAACTCATTGGCCCGGTACTTGGATGATTCCATCTCCAGAATACTCAAAGGGTGATCATGCAAGCATTATACAGGTAATTTGGGAATTTTATTTTATAGAAAATTGGACAAAACTGTTCATGTGTTTTTACCCTATTTAAAATTCGATTCTCAAATCTAAAATTGCAAACTTAGTTCGAACATGACATCACTTTTTCGTTAGAACCAACTGATATTAACGGTGGGGGCTAAACGTGCAACCCTATTACATGGATCATTTATGCAATTTTCTCTTTATTTTATATTTTAAGTTTGTACATGTATTAAAATAACTATATGTAAATAATGCTAGGTGATGTTGAAGCCACCGAGTGATGAACCACTGAATGGTGCAGATGACGAGGCGAATCCGGTTGATTTCAGTGAAGTTGATATATGGGTTCCGCTTTTAGTCTATGTGTCTCGTGAAAAACAACCAGGCTACGATCATAACAAGAAGGCTGGAGGTTCGGGCCTCGGCTATTATGTCTAATGGCCCGTTCATATAGTGGAAGGTCCAGAGTAAACTACTTAAATGTGCATATATTTTTTTTTTATAGGGTATATTAATAATTAATTCTAAAATGATGTTGTTTAGGGGGCTAATGATGGTTTTCAACAAGGGTATTGTGTGATAGTAAGTGCAAAGTGATTTATAGTTCTCTACTCTTTCTTAAAAAGGTATTGGTCAAAGAAAGGTACGTATTGCAGCACTTGGCAAGGTCATCAAATTGTCTTGCATTCTTAATCTTGAACTTGTTGTTCCTTACACTTCCATTTGAGCTAACATATATTGGGTTACACTATTTATTGAATTATTATAATTACTTAACGCTAATTAAAAATTAAATTATATAAATTTGGTTTAGGGCTGAGGGTCTCTCTGGAAGCCATCTCTGTATCCCTTTGGATAGAGGTACGGTGTGCCTACATCCCACCCTCCTCATACCCTACTTATAGCTTTGATGTTGGTGGGACTTCACTGGGTATGATTGATTGATTGATTATAATTTGGTTTAGTTTGTTTTTTAAGTATATGCAAAACTGAAGAAATAGAACCATATTAGTTTAGTTAATGATCACATATGTTTCTCCATGTTGCAGGTAGTTCAAATGATGTTAGTTCGTGTTTTATGTTTGTGCGACTCGGGCAGTGGGATTAAAGCTGATCATAATTTTGATGCAGCTAGTAGTATTGTGCACAAGCTAGGAGTATTGTGCACAAGGTTAATTCATCTCATACTCAGTGGCGGATTTAGAAAATTTAGTCAGTGGGTGCAAAAAAAGGTTCAACTTAGAACTCATCAATTCAAACTAAAATAAGTCAAACCAAAATGGGTCAGGTCAAACCGAAATTGGTCGAGTAAAATATTTACATTAAACAAACTACATATAGAAATGCAAAAAATAGATTTTATTAAATATAAACAAAATACATATTACAATTAACCTTTACGTGACTTAATTTTTTGAAAATGGTTAATTACAGCTTCATTCGTAACACATAAAAGTGCTTCTTTTTTCAACACTACAAATTACACAAGCATTCAAAATATCTTCACCAATTCGATTACGTAAATTTGTCTTTATGATCTTCATTGCCGAAAAACATCTCTCAATCGTTGCGGTTGCAATAGGCAAAACTAATGTTATCTCTAATAATCAATAAACCAAATGAAAAGTGTTGGTGCATGATGCCAGTAGTTCAGTATCTCGTGTTTATTTGTGTGTGTACTCGTCTGTTTTGTGTTGAACTTGTTTTGTATTGTGTTTGCTTATTGTTTTGGCGAACTTGGGTCTAGCGAAGTTAGGACAACTTCGCCTAGTATGTTAGGTGAAGTTGTCACAACATATATACCTAACTTCGGGTTCTTTTGTAATTACTCTAAGGGAGAGACGTACTTGGGTAACCTAGGTGTTACGTGTTTGGCTTATTGTTCGTTACCTTTACAATATAACAGGTATTCTCTTATTTACTCGTGTGCTTGCTTGTCATTAACGTGTTTATCATCTTAGCACTCGTATCGTATACGTAGAGGATTCCGCACCCTCGTGTTACGAGATACTCCTGTGTAGATCCGGCTGGGAACCTACAAAAAGAGATATGCTTCCTTGTTTCCATCATAACTCTAGCAAGATCCGCAATACCTTTCAGATTAGCAAATCTTTCATCTTTTTACACACTATCAATGTACAAGCCAAGTTGAGATGCAAGAACAATTTTATCCCCATTATCAAAATCATGTTGATAAAACTCACACAATCTCATTAACTTTGATGCATCAAACTTGGAAAATTAATCATACTGATTGAAAGCCAACATGTTTTGATGCGTCAAACTTGGAAAATGAATCATACCGGATAATCATTCACCATAAGACAACAAAGATCACATGCCTTTTGAATTTGAAGAAAATGATATTATTTTCTTTAAAAAGAAGATCAAAACTGGTTACTAGACTTGCAGTTGAAGAATTCCAATACAAAAGAAATAAATTAACAAGTGATGAACCATTAATAATGAATATTTGTTTTACGTTAGAATAAAATAAAGAATTTGAAATTACAACTTACAAAATAAATCTAACCTGAGATGTCACATGTGAAGCCGCCATCACCATAATCTGTTCGTCTCCCACTAATTCTAAATTTTCAATTAAAGTGGTTGAACAACTAAATATTATGGGTTTAATTGTTCTTGTTCATAACAAAATTAAATTTGGGCTTAAAAATATTCGCTTAAAATTTAAAAAGTTAAGTTTGAGGGTTGGGGCACATTCCGATGGCGCTAGTCAGGATGGTAGTTCTCGAAGACGCAGTCGTGTGGATATATTATTTGCTTGATTTCGATTTCGTATGATCAAGTTATGAGCAAAACAAGAAAGGGTTCACATTCCGCCTGACGGTTCAATTTTTCTGCAGATTGTTTGGTTTTCCGGTGATGGTGAAACAGTTTTCCAGTGACAGAAACAAGCGCATATGATGGGGTTCAATGAGACGAACGAGTGGATATCTTATTTGGCTAAATCGGAGTTTCTTTGATATGGTTTCGAGCTATTCGACTATTAACGCTCAAAACCCGACGAACTAAAAGGCTGTTTTGGGTTCTGGAATCTGTGGAGGTGGAGGTAGACCGTGATAGTAATTTTCTAAGGTCCGGCATGTTGAGACGAGTTTGTGGATATCTGGTTCGCTCGAATCGGAGTTCGTTTGATATGGTTTCGAGCTATTCGACTGTTAACGTGTAAAACCAAACGAACCAGTGGGCTGTTTTGGGTTCTGGAAGCTGTGGAGGTGGATATAGACCATGATAGTAATTTTCTAAGGTCCAGAATGTTGAGACGAGTTCGTGGATATGTGATTCGCTCGAATCAGAGTTCGTATGATTAAGTTATTACCATTTTAGTTTTCATTCGCGTCGGTATTTTGGGATGTAGCGCGTATGGGTTCGGAACGAGTTATAGTCGAAGTTATGACTCCGTACATTGTTTTTGTATCGTTTGGTGTGATCTCGGGATATGAAACAATTTGTCAATAATAATGTTTGAGGACGTTTTTCGGTAGCATTTTTATAGGTTATCTCTACGCAAGCAGGCGCGTCGGTTGTACAAATTGGGATCTTGCTTCTATTTATTTCTAAGGTATTTCATTAGCTTCATATTCAAATTTCATGGCTATTGGATTTAATTTTGTCGGTCATTTGTCGATAGTTTGAAAACTAGGGTTTATCGGGTGATTAATCGTTAATTGTTGCAATTCACGTATTGTATGAGGGAATTTCCAACCCGATCAGTTCATGTAGTTTTATATTGATATAATGGCTGGACTAAAATTAATTTTTATTTAAATTGGGGCTGAATTGGTTGATGATCCCTTAATCGGGCCGTTAGAGCGCGAATTTGCGTTTAATTGTTAACTAGTGTGTCGAATAAGGGAATTGCCAACCCAATCAGCTTGTGTAGTAATAAATTGATGTGTTGGCTATAAGAACACCAAATTTTATGAAAATGGGGCTGGTTCGGTTGGTGGCTAATTAAACAGTTCGTTAGCGTGCGAATTCGGCACAATTAATGTAAGACGGGCATTGTTTGCGACCCGTTAGTTCTTATTTTTATTAAAGAGAATTTTTGGGTAATTTAATGATTTGGGGGCTGTTGTAAATGAGTATAAGTATTGGATGAGGCTTCGGGCCAATCCAATCATGTTATGATGTCTCGTAGAGCGATCGAGACGATGCGGTCTAGAAAGTGATTTTGTGTGCTATAACTTGACAGGCTTGTGAATTTGTGAGTGATTAGCTAGAGGTTCTCTAGCCTGTTAATAACTGTGTGATCTATATCATGTGAGTTTCTTGATGCCCTTTTTTAAATGTTTTTTGTGTTTTGGGCTAGCATGCACGTTTTAGTATGATTATTACCCATTTAAACTATTTGGATGATGTTGCATAGACTTTTCTATATTTACATATTTTGTACTTATATATATATAGAGGTGGGATCTAGAGAGAACTTCTCTTAAAGAGAGAACTAGAGAACTAGTAAATAATTATTTTTAACTATTTTTAAAAAATTATTTTGTGATTTTTGTATCTTTCCTCCTTTTAATAAGATGATATTGTTCCTAAAAATAAAAATAATAAAAAAAATAAAAAAAGGTCGATGTAATGCGTATGTGCATTAATGTGTATTGTATATATAAAATAGTGTTTTATTGCATATAATACAACACAAATACATTATCTAAATACACATTATTGAATATATGCAAATACGACACTAATAATTATATGCAAAACACATTATCGCATATATGTGATACAACACTAATGCACATATGTACTATATCGATTTTTTTTATTTTTGTATATAACATAAAATATTGCAAATATACAATATAAACAACTATATATATATGCTATTCAACACTATTATTTCAAATATCAAAATGCACACATTATAAAAAAAGTCGGTGTATTGCATATATGCATTATTCGTTAACTTTTTATTTTTTTATATATTTATATTTTTTTGTGGTGGAGAATAACAACACATAAGAAGGATGAAAGAAAAAAACATTTAAAAATATTTTTTTTAATTAAATTTAAAATACTTCATTATTAGTTCTTTAGTTCTCTCATGATCCTCTCCATATATATATATATATATATACATATATATATATATCCCGTGTTACACACGAGTTACAAAATAATAGTTTAAGGTATTTAGTATCCCAACAAATTTTTGTTACAATAACACTTCAACAAAGTACTTCCAAATCTCCATAATCCAAGGCGATTCATATATTCGATGATCTGATGGCAATCGTCTTCATTAAATCTTCATACAAACTGTGTTATATATAGGGTTGGTACAAAAAATCCGAAATTAAAAAATTTATTATGCTTAAACATACATTGAGAAGAAAAAACCATCAAATAACATGATCAAATAACACGGAAATAAAAGTTAATATATATAAATAAAAACTATTGGATAGCGTGGAGAAATGATGTTATTAATGTGATATATTGGTAGTTCTCAATAATTTTGGAATCCTTCTACATACATATTATCAAGTTTGGCCATTGGCCTTGTGATGACTAAAAATGCTAAATTTTATGGCATGCTCAATAAGTAACATGTTATACAAAGTGTAGATAAGCAAGCCTAATGACCATTGATAGATAACAATAATAGATAACAATACAGAAAAACATAAAAGGTTCTATGCAAAATCATAAATAACCAAGACAAAAGACATTAAATATTGTCATAACATCAACCCAAAGAACCAAAATACAAAAGGCCAACTGATACGAAAATTAAACTAAAAAAAATGTTCACTAAAATTATATTTTTGGACCGTTCACTAAAAATGCTATCTTTGACTTGTATGCTAAATATGGTGAGCTTGAACCATTTGATTAAAATGATAAGGTCGACCCGCTAATTAAAAGTGAATAAGTGATATGTTTGACACACAAACTAAAAAGAGACAATTGATATGGAGTGGTTTAAAATAGTAAATAAATTAGTAACTGAGATTTTACAAGGAAAAAGTAAAAAGAGTGTTGCGTTTATTTTAAATATGTATCAAACAGATAATGATGCATAATTTGTTTTGTTAAGAGTGTTACATAATTGTTTGGTCAAAATGTGTATTTGTCTTAATAGTTTACCACTATTTCAAATTTCAAAAATATGTAAGTTGAAAGAAGTTATTTTAAGTAATATTGAAATATGAAGAAATTGAGAAGTTTCTTAGATAACACTTTCTTGCAAAGTCTTGAAATACAAAAAAATTGACTTTGAATATAAAAATGGTATATAGGTCAAAAGCTAGTTATCGATTTTATATTTTTTTACAATGTTTAAAAAAGCTGTAACCGATAAGTTATTATATAATAGAGGCATGAGTCTTAAAAAAAGTGTTAAAATGTAATTTAAGCATAAGCAAAACAAATCCTACTTACAAGTAAAATAAAACGAAACCGATATTATTATTAATATAAAAGATAAATATTATGATAAGTCATAAAACTAACCTGATTCATGATTTATTCAGAAGATGCTCATCATTAAGATGCTCATCCTCAAACTGAGGAAACAATCTCCTAAGGATATTTGCTTGCATGGTGGTACCCTGTAAGTATCAAATGAAAAGGTGTGAGAATTTTATTTATTAATTTATATAATATAATTAGGGAATTATTTTTACACAATTTTTAAAATACAAATAAAGTTTCAAAGAATAGAAGCAACTTCTAGAGAAGCAAAGCGGTTCGGTTAGGAGGTTGGAGCTTTTTAAAATAAATATATTTCACAACCGCTTTCTTAAACATTCTTATGAACAACTGTCTCATGAAACA
Organism: Bidens hawaiensis; assembly: GCF_021521415.1. Taxonomy (NCBI): domain Eukaryota; kingdom Viridiplantae; phylum Streptophyta; class Magnoliopsida; order Asterales; family Asteraceae; genus Bidens; species Bidens hawaiensis. The sequence continues at coordinate 77,096 of NW_027492841.1, forward strand.
ATTAAACAACGCAAGTCTTAATAATATAACTACTTAAATCTTAAGTTAATGCAATGTTTCATGAAATTTTTGAAGACAAGTAGCTAAATAGTTTAGGGGCATGAGAGTTGGCTGAAAACCATCACAGTTCAATTAAACAAATAAAATCCACTTAGATTGCGGATTTATGGGGTTGCTACTATATGTAACATTCGCTGTTTTCAAACCCGAAACCCGACCTATTTTAAATATTTTTTTATGCGAGTATTTAATACGTGAATTCGTTATCCGAGATTTTCAATAGAAATAGTTCTTTTATAAAACCGAAGGGTTATTTTGGAAATTTTAAATTTTAATTGAAATGCAAAATTATTAAAGCTTAAGGGGGGCTTGTGAAATATTTATTTATTTTACCTTCTTCTTCGTATACCTTCCCGTGCAAGATTTCGGCCACCACCGTATTCAATCCGACGATTGTTTAAACCTTATTTATGACCCGAAACCGTCAACTAAAGACACTCTTTGACTCGTAAATGCAAACCGAGAATAACGTTTCGACTCGTAAATACAGCTACTAATATTTCCTATAAAATCCCCGGCGTAAATCACGGGATTCCAAAAATACGAAACGCGTTATAAATCCTATAAATACAGAAAGGTCTCTCATTTACTAGACACATTTAACTCTCATACCTATTGTTTCATTCGAAATCGGCCTGGTTATAGAATTCAAGTCGCCGCTGCCGTTACTCCGGCGAGCTCCACCAATCTTTAATACCCACACCGATTCCAGGTAATTGAACATCGTTCAAATCTTTTTTTTTTTACATTATGAGAAAAATTCCCATAGCGTTCAACACTGACTGTTATTGTCCATATCGAATTCTTGATATGAAGTTGATTGATAATAATTTTAAAGTTTGACAAAGATAACCAGAGTCTACTTTCTTCTTTGTCTTATATCTTTCTTTTTAAGTTTCCTCTATTGTCTTTTTTTATTTAATCATCAGACCTATAACTCATTTATTTATTTATTTGTTTTCTTTAAACTTAAAATATAATGATCAGTATTATGAAACCTACGTTCTATTTTGGATATATAAACTTGTGATGTCGCAAACTGTTACACATTTAAAAGTCTTGGAAATAAAGTTACCAATCTTGTTGGTGTAATGTTAGTGATAAAATATTTATTTCCAAAAGTTGTGTAATATTTTTTTGTCCATAGTTACAAATATATTATAGGTTTATAAAATACTAAAACATTTTCGTCACCAGATGACTACTAAACTATAAGCAAATCAACATTTTTTTTAGTCTAAATTTCATATGATGTAGACTTTCCGGTCTCATTACATTTTTATTTTGTTACTTTATACTCTCATTACTTATTATTTACAAAGTTTAACAAGAATTAAAGTAATAATGTTTCAATTACAATTTTACTTAAAACCCTATCGGATCCCAAATCCGTCATAAGTTCTGTTATTGTTTCGTTATAATTAATTATCGTTAACAACTAGGAACTTTTATTGACGTATCTCGAGGAGTTGATCGTTTCTATCTAAATTTTTATCGTCATTTCATCTTTGTTAATACACTCGTTAAGGTGAGTTTACATTTCCCCCTTTTTCATCTTTTATAATTTTGGGGTGGCATGTATACCCTATTTACATTACACATTTTTATTTCCACATCTATTCAAAACACAATTCAATATATGTTTGTATGACTATTGCATGCTCTATGATAATATTCTATATGCTTAATTATTTATTTTATGTTTTGTGGTTGGTATCTCATCCTCATCTATCCTCATCTAGTATGATCATACATTTACCCAAGTATATTGATTTCATATCAATAAGAACGGGTTCACATCTATTTAGTTGTTTACATTTTCATAGAAATAGTAATACTCATCATTTATATATGAATTGTGGTTTTTATCTATATATGTATCTCAACCAAAAAACTTATGTATTCTCACCAACATTCGTGTTGACAAACTCTATTTTTATACATGCTACAGGTACAAGTAATTTACATTGTTCAAGATTGAAGAATTTAGTTTTACCTTAGGATATTATTCAAAATACAAAACATGATGTAATTGTTGTTCTGTTTATTGAATTTGTGTACTTGTTTTGATATTAATGAATTGAATCATTATTGTCACTTTAATTAGTGTCTTTCGAGCTACTGTCCAATCAATACGTTACGTCCCTGTATGTTCCGCCTTGAGTCGGGGTGTGACACTATAAACTGTTAAAGCTAAAAATAGACCTGGCCCATATTTATATTAATTGAACCAAATATAAAATATAGATAACTAAATATCTTGTATTATAAAATATATATCAAAAACTTGAATATATTGCCAAATCTTACGGTTCTATCCGATTTTATACGAACGGTTTCTAGTATAAACCGTGAACCAAACCGTTTGTTACGGTTTGAAAATTTGTAAATCAACCGACTGAAAGTTAAAAACAAAAAACAACAGTGAAACCAAACCGAAGATCGGTTTGTGCGGTTTCACGGTTTGAAACGGAACCGTCAACACCCCTACTTATGATTATCATGAATAAAAAGCACAATAAATAACAAAGCTAAATCAAGAACCGAGCCGTTAAACCTAGGGTTTCAAACCCTTAACCAAACAATATAAACCTCACGGGTTTTCCCGAACATTATCTGTTTCCCCTAATAAAAAATAAAAATTCAGAATGAATAAAAGTTCCAATAAATTTAGCATATATACCTTGACCATATAATAAAAACTTTTCTTTCACTCATTAATGAAACAAAAAGTTGACTTGTTGGCGGATCAAATTTGACTAGATAATAAAAACCTATTTTTTCCCGTTAACCAAACAAAAAAGTGATCCTATTACCGGGTTAACTTCGATTCTTTAATAATTAAACCAAAATAAAAAATCACATAGTTAGAGGAAGAATGTAGGAGTTTCAAAATCTAATAAATGAAGAAATAATTCATGAAGTTCAGAATTGGAAAGGATAGTGAGCTCACCAATGACATACGCGTTCCACACTAACAATTGCTAATGATCATGAGTTAGGATTTGAGATTGAATATTGGGACCTTATTTCATTTCTTTTTGACTGCAAAATCCAACTGGATGTACAACATCAACCTAATCATTAATAAACATGCATAGTTAAAATGCATTGATCAAGTATTACTATAGACTATATTAAAACAGTTTCAATGGGTCAAGTGTATGATTAACTTAGAAACTTTATGGTTATTAAAGAAACATGTAAGTTATACAGATGTGTAAATTTCTTTTGTTCTTCTATTATTAGACTACTAATTTCTGACCATGCTTTTTTTACCAACCAAATTACAATTGTTTAAGCTTATGTAGCAATGAAGAGCCTAATTAACTTGCAGATGTTTACATTACCAATTGCATATGTTCACCTAAGAAACAATTTAAAGTATTATTAATATTAGTTTTCTACTGCATTGGTTATCCTAAATCGCTTGAGTTGTTAAAACATTTGTTCTAATATTCTGTAAACATCAAAATTGAACTAATATTATAAAGCATAAAACAAAAACTCATTAGTAACAACAATTTTGTAATATGAATACCAAGTAAATGCAATTTATATAACAAAAAAAATGAGTTACAAACAACTATTAAAGCATGAAGCAAGCCAAATGAGTTACAAACAACTATTAAAGCATGAGTTCTACCTGCACGTAGTTCTTTCTCAACCTTGGATCTACAAATTCATCAAAATCTTTGTTTTCAAGCGCTTGATTCAGAAGAGGTCGGGCCTAAAAGTATATGATGATTATAAACAATGAATTTAAGTTAAATAAAATAAAGAGAACTAATGTATGTAACCTTGAATAGTTTATAATAAGCCAACACATTCAACCAGGCTCTCGCCAGCAAATGGTTGAGATGTATCAACAAATTTCAGTGCACTCTGCTGATATGCAAATACAGCATGCAAAATATAGGACAATAAAACAAATAATAAGAATAATAATCTGATAGTTGATAAATAATTTCAAAAGAAGAAAGTATTACCTCAATGACAGCTGCATTGCACAAAAGCAATGTTACAAGAAGCTGGTGTTGGTTTTGAATCACTGGAAATATATGTAGAATAGCATTATAAACCCTATCAACATTCACAGTATATCTAAGTATAACATAACACACAAATTATATAAACTATTAATCAGCTCTAAATGATCAAACACCATATAAAACAAATTTCAAACAGGAAAACAAAACAATATTCTCGTTCATATGCAATTGCAAGTATAAAAAAGTCATACATCAATGTAATCTTATATAAAAAAAAGGTGTAAACGAATTTGAACATAAATGTATAAAATTGCAAGTCAAAACATACCTATTGTTGTATTTGCCATCTTGAAACCTGGTCCACCATTTTGAGAATGAACTTCGTGAAAGTGTAGCTTGCTAAAATGCATTTTCTTTTTCTACTATTTCCCCCCATTTCACCTACCAATTAATGGAGAGGTTTGAAACCAATAATTAAATGAAAGAATACTCAAGAGAGAAAAAACTAAAAAAGATTATGTAATGGTGGAATCATGGAAAAGATTGATCGAAAGAGGGGTTGCGTTGAGGATGAATCGGAATCGCCAGAGTAAGAAGTTTTGGTTGAGGGTTTGAGAGATGTGTTATAACTTATAACCGAAAGAAAACTATACCTGATGAGGAAGATGTGGTGATTCCAATTGGAAGGATGTTGTCTAGATTGAAACCTACAACTGAAAGATAAACAACGTTGCACCAATAAACACTAAATTGAATTTAAAAAAATAAACAAAAACACATAAAAACTGAATTAAAATTTGATCAGAACTTACTTGCAAAAGAAAGAACCCTAGCCTCCACTGCCGTGTCTCGCTTCCGATGACAGCCATACTTGGAGCAAAAATTAACCTGTTTCGGCTCTGCGACAGAAGAAATGGTCCACGAAAGCAAAGAATATGAGATTGACGGTTGCAAAGATGGCTTACTTGTTGGGGTTTTGCGATGAAGAGGCGATTAGATCTAGAGTTCAAATTTTGAATGAGGAGCAGAAAGAGAATAAAGTAAACCCTAGATAAAAGATTGCAGAGGAAGATTCCCCAAAAAAGCATCCAGGAGACGTGGCCTTCTAATTTGTGAAAACAATAGCAAACACAACTTGGTTGTGACACGTGTCTCAAATGAATTTAGGGGTGACACGTGTCAGAACCTTTTTTCATTTATTATATATAGAGATATAGATATATATGATTGATTTCTTTTGAGAACCACTTTAAGTTTTAAGAATTCGAAAGAAGTCAACGTAACACTTTTTTTTTGAATTGTTTTTACACATATGTAATACGTAAGTGTAAGTAACGTAAGAAAAATTACAGTATTTTTTTACTCATCGAATCGACGTATTACACATGTGTAACTAACATTTAAACTTGTGTAATCATCAAAAATACTTATTCTCTCTCCTGATTAATTTTTTTAATTAGATTTATTTCCAACCACAAATTCAATCCCATTTAATTAAATGTGCGGTCCATATTGAGTTTTTAAAGTTCTTACAACTTATCAAGGTTCTCAAAATATCCCTCCTATATATGTGTGTGTGTGTGTGTGTGTGTCTATGCTTGAGGATTTTATTTGGATGATCTTTTGTATGTGTGTGTGGCCATCGATGTGAATGTTTTTGTTAAGCCTGTGACCGAGTCAAATGGATGATTTAAAATTCCTTAATTCCCTTTTTTGGCGGGTTAAGGTGAGGAAGTCCCCTAATAGTTTACCTGTCCTTGGGGTAGGATGTTACTCGAGTCTTGGACTTCGTGTTAGAGACTTGAGGTGAGGAGGCCCGTGTTACGTGCTTAAAAGAGGAAAATATATTTTATCTTATTTTCATGAAAGTCGTATGTTACTTCATTAACCGGTTTTCAATAAATTTTATTTATATAAACGTGAACTCACTCAGCTCAAGCTGACTTTGCGTGTATGTTAGATTAATTTTTGGTTAAGGAGGCATGGATCACCGCTTGGACGTGCTCGAGGCTACCCAAAAATTTTGAAGGCATTTCTAGTTGAAGGCTTATTATTAAAGTAAAATAGACATTTTCCATTTATTGCATAAACTTAATTGTCGAGGCTTCAAATGCAGTTCTAGTCAATGTTTTTCGTTATTATAATAATTAAGACATCTACTTTTATTTGTTTTCGTTTAAGGAAAACTATTTGGGAATTTTTAAATCTTTTCCACTGCACGATTACTCTAAGTTTTTTTTTTAATTAAATGTACCCGTTTTATCATTTATAATGGTACTTGTATGGAATGATTACCAATTGTAGGACTCCCGGATTTTTGGGTCTTACACCAGATCATTTGGCTCCTTTTGATTTTGAATTTTGAAAGTCACATTGCCTTAATTCCTTTTCTCGGTTCTCCCTCCCTAATCTTTCGTTTGAAATTCACTACCAATATCTCTCTCTCTCACACACACACACACACATTTCTTCCATCTAAACAAGAGAAACCCTAAATCACAAAATGGGTCCGATCTTGAAGGATTTCTGATCTGAATTGAATTTAGAGTGCTACAATTGAATGAACAAGAGACTAAGAGAACTCGGTTTTCTCAAAATCGAAAGAAAGATAATAGTTACGTTGAACTGGGTTCTGATCGAAGTGTTAAGGGTACGTTTTGAGTTTTCTTTTGCCTACCTGACCATTCTTTCTTGTGAATCAAAACAATGTTCAAATCAGTGCAAATGGTTGGTGTTATTTTGAGTCAGTGTTTTGAAGCAGTAGAGCTTATTGTTCATGTTCATTCAAATTTGGAGTGATATATCCAGTTGGTTAGTAACCTAACCTAATTTCTTTGATTTGTGAAATTTTCTAAGAAACTGTTGTATCAACCACTTGCTTCAGGGAATCTTGTTCCTAGAAAGATTGGTTTATGATTCCATCAGTTTAGTTTAATTCAATTTTATGCTCATATGACATCTCACAATTGTGAACCTGTTGAAAATCAATTCATCAATTCATAACAACATAATGAAAAGGGGCTTTTTTGGGATAGAGGCAAGGGATCTTATTCGTTGGTTAAATCTGCAAGTATAAAATCCAAAGTGTGTGCAAATTAATCTGAAAGTTTAACTAAGAACATGATGTTTTAACCTTTTTTTACTTATTTTCTCTTTATACTAATAGAATAATAGGTCAATTTTTAGTTGTTCATAGGTTGAGTTCTAAATTAGATGCATATTGAAAGTGCAGTTAGATTACAGTTAACTGCAGCGATAACTTTGTCACAAAATGTGTGTTCAAGGCTGTAAATTATATAACATTAAATGCAAATTTTGTTTACAACAGTTTGAAAACAAGTTTACAACCAATAAAATTTCAAATGGCTTTTTATTTTGAAAACAAATTTACAACCAATAAAATTTCAAACCGTTTTTCATTTTGAAAGAAAAGTTGTTACAAATTTGAACCAAGTTTGTTTACGATATTAGTTCGGGTCAAATTTAATTGTGAATTAAATTTGTTCATTATTTTAATGTATGTACTTTTGATATTTTGTTCTAAAGTAACCCGGTTCGTTCCAAGTTTGGGGTTCGGGTTGAAACAGATTTTGATATTGTATTTTGGTGTCAGTTTACAAATTTGGTGAAAGGGAAATTTGATCACAAATTTAATTTGGTGAAATCAACATTAGGTTTCCCATTCAAGTCGGTTCAAAAGATCATTTTGTTAACCATAAATTATGTTTTTCAAAATATAGCTAAAGGTCGTTTTTGTTTAAAAGTGTTTTATGAAGAGTTCAGGTATTTAAGTTAATCCACCTTTTCTAACACCAAGACAGTGTATAAGTACATGTAGCAGGTACTTATAATGCTCGCATAAAAAGGCTTTGTTGTTTTGTGACCTATCCTACTCACCCTTATACTTCAACCTCTTGAATAAGCCCTTAACCAACTCTTTGTCGAACTTGCAATAGTCATCTATGGTATGGGGAAACTGTAGTACCTTGCGTATTACCTCCACGTAGAGTATTAGCATTCAAGACAATATATTAGAATTATAACTTTTCACTAAAACTTAGTGAAAAAATACAATCTGTTTAAAATTTACAAGCCTCATTCGCTATCCATTCGTCATGTTTAAATTAACGAATGAATCCATTTGTTATTTGTAATTTTTAACAAACAATCTCATTCGTTAAGGTTAAGGAATGATTCCATTCGTCATGAATATATATGAATGAACCCATTCGTCATGAATATATATGAATGAACTCATTCGTCATCAATACATACGAATAAACTCATTCGTCATCAATCTTCACGAATGGTAACACCATTCGTTATTGTAACATCCCGAATTTTCTAGAATAATAATAAAATATATTATTTGCGTTGGAAGAATTAAATTGAGTTAGAATAATAATAATAATAATAATAATAATAATAATAATAATAATAATAATAATAATAATAATAATAATAAAGATAGAGGATAGTAGGCTAAAAGATGGAAAGTAAATATGGACTTAAGATGAAGATGAGCCTAAGGTCCATGGGCTTAGGGAGTATAAATACCCCTTAAACCCTAATCCTTTCCATCTCTTTCATTTTACATCTTAGCCTACACCATCAAAAACACAAACTTAAGCCAAACACTCTCTACTTTATTTCATTCAACAATCCAAGAGAAACCAAAGGTAAGAAACCATTTATCTCAGCTGACCCAACATGTTAGAACCCGGCACCGCAGCCCTGGGATGCTGAATGAGTCGTTTGAATCTAGATCTAGTTTATTTTAGGTGTTTAATAAACCAAAAACGAGTTTAAGGGCCTAACTCAGATCTGGACATCCCGAAGCTACATGGGTCATAAACGATCAAACCCGACCAACCATGGTGGTTAACGGCAGCTGACGGTGCCAGAATTGAAGAAAAACTATGAAAACGCATGAAGAAGGGCTGACATACACTTATACGGCTGTATAAGTATATAAGCTGTATAAGTTGCAACGTGTATGTATGTATGTATGAACCGTATAAGTTGCAGCATGTATGTATGTATGTACCGTATAAGTATACCTATCGTATATGTATCTACAACGCATATGTGCATGACGTATATGTATGGACGCATGTGAATATACGCATATGTATGTAACGCATAAGTATGTGCATGCCATATATGTGTGGACGTATATGTATGAATTATGCGGCAAGACAACTTGAACGTTGGACAGAACTTATATTCCTAAAAAGGAGTCATAATTTACACGCCCTAAAGTTATATGGGCTTAAATGATTTTCCAAAATAAACGAAAGATAAATAGCGTATACGTACGTGAACAATAGATATGGACTTATATGATAGTAAATATAAGAATAAGCAAATAATTAACAATGAAAAGTAACGTTTAAAATGAAGGTTCGATTTAATTAAATAATTTAACTTCAGCATAACCCTAGCAAGGGGCTCTGCCCCTTGAACCCTACTAGGGGCGGCCGCCCCTATAACCCCACTGCTAGGGGCGCTACCCCCGAACCCCCGTTCGTTGAGGGTTGCAATAACCTAGAAATATGATATGGATAGGGCTAGTTAAGTGATACATTTAATATACAGTTAGCTGCGCCCAGTTAACGAAAGGAGTTACCATTAACTCTGAAAGGAATCGCTTACAGATGAGTTTCTAGCCCCTTTCCTTATTATGTTTTCGGGGTTGTGTGCATACTCGATTTGATTAGTTAATACATTTATCTTAAGTGGTAAGTGTATGCCTTATATGACTTATGTGATAGTTATTGAGGTTATGAATGAATGCTTGTTGGTACGTGAACGATTTACGGATATTGCATGTATCGCCTAGTAAAGTGATTGTTAGAAGATGGGATTGTTTTATATATGAGGCATGAATGATATATGTATGTTATATGAATTATTGAGAGTATGAAGAAAGGTATGGTATGGTTGTATGAAAAGAAGGGAACTGTGCCCTAATAAAACTCGTGAAAGCAGGGATCAGACCCTAATAATATCCGAGGAAGAAGGGAATCGGGCCCTAATAATACTTGAGAAAGAAAGGACCAAACCCTAATAATATCTGAGGTCATAAAGTATTTTATGTTGCTTGATTAACAAGAATTCACTTTGCGTAGTTGACTTTTAGTATGCACGCATGTAAATAGATTGATGCAGCTGGCTTGAGAGAGACACATGGCATGATCTGAAGATGCTGGCATCTGAAGAAAGATTTGTCATGATGTTTTGATACAATATTTTATGTTATGTTTAAAAGACAAGATTTGAATGTTTTGTATAAATGATTGACTTTTATTATTCTGCAAAAGTTTTAATTAACTGTGATATTCAGAACTGTGCTTATGAGTAAATCCAACGCCAATGTAGGGCATCAGGAACGGGGCCTTACAATTATACACAATGAATGTGAATAGACGAATGTGTTGTTTGACCCCAGAATGTCAAAGTCAAAATCAGGATAAACACCCAATAGATAACATGTAGTTTGAAAATCCAATTAAGCTCAAAACATTATGTTAAACCATAAAAGTTGTATCATTCTGATCGAAATCATATTGATAATGAACCCTAATGGTCTAATTGTTTAAAATGAATTATTAAATCATTTAATTAGTCACTTTTTGGTTCGTTCATTGATCTAATTATTATATCTGAGGATTCATACATTTTTTCATAGTCGTCTTTACCTTTAAAACACTATGCAATCAATCAAAATTCTATTTGGTGATGTTTGTGTTTTTAGAAAATTTTAGCACAGTTTCTCTCTGTTTACACTCTTTTCAATGTTCTCAGATCTAAAACGAATGATGTACATTCGTCTGATCTGGCCTCTTGTACGTTATACATTTGCACACAAACCTAAGTGCACAAACAGGTCCATTCGTTAAATTTAATAAAACGAATGAGCACCCATTCGTTAGTTCACTTGTTAAGAAATCTTAACGAATCAACTCATACGTTAACCACTAACGAATAGCCATTTATTTGTTAGCCATTCGTTATCCATAAGCAATGATTGAAAGTCCAAACGTTATCATATCAGCGGAAGCGAATATATCAATAACGAATGTATCCCATTCGTTATCAATATTTCAGCGAATGCCCACCATTCGTTGTTTATTTTTAACGAATGTGTTCCCATTCGTTACAACCGTTTAACGAAAGGGAGGTTTTAAATAAAAATGGAAGACTTTACAATTTTACCAATTAAATAATCATCAAAACCCTTGCTTAGATAACAGATACTTTATTATTTTACCTCAAAAGGTAAAAACCTTACTTTAACGCATTTACGTTAAAGCACATAACTTAAAACGCCGGAATATCTTTATCCACATAGCTTAAAAATTAAAATGAAGCAGAAACAAAATCTTTTTTAATTTTGAATACTTTCGAATTAAAATTAAAACAAATATTTAAGCTAAAACAAATACATAGCGTAATCTACGAAAAAGTACATATTTTTGTGAGATGAGCAAAGCATCATATTTATCAAGAAATCCTCCATAACAGGTTTATTCTTCACCTTTATAATTATTGGCGTTAAGTTGGTCATTGATATTAATATCCACTTAAATCTTATATCAAATTTTTCAAGTAATTTTGTGATATGTATTAAGTTTCAATTATGGCACAAGATATCAGAAACTATCAGTCTCTAATCTCAGTTCGGGCATTATTTGAGTTTTACTATGCCACCCCAACTTGACTTAAACCATTAAGCCTGCTGATCAAAATATATGATTTATAATATTGAGCAATCTTAGCAAATAATCCCCACTACAAGGTGTACCCCCATTATCAAACAATACACCAAGTTTCCTTTACTACGAATGAGTATGCACGAGTTCACCTGCTTGGCTTGCAAACATTGTATTCCCTAGGGTCTGTTTTTTACTTGTATTAAGATGCGCGCAAGGGAGGAACAATGTATGACTAACAATGTGTTTGATCAAGTCAGTAGTGAATATGTACGAAGTATAGTAGTGATCAAGTTTATTGACTTACAAAGGGTTCGCTCTTAAAGAATTTTAATATTCACATTTGTGAATACCCAGGTGATAAACCGCATAAAGACTCATAACATCCCATCAATACAGAATTTGAGGCCATAAGACCATACACCGTTGAAGTGTTAACCATTAGCTAGACGCTTTTATTTTGAAATTTTGATATTTGATGATCAAACAGACTTAAGGATTGAGTATGACAGGTTATTACATGTCTGCCTTCATCACCAAGACTTTTGGAAGAGACTAACATGTCTTTTAATTTGGTAATTTTTATGTTTATATCACATATTTTACCCTACTTGTTTATTTAAGACCTACCAATGCAATTAAGCACACAGTCTTTTATGTCTATTTTTATACTGAAATTATGAATAAAATTATCAATGTACTATCATATTCTCTATTTGCTTCAGACCTCATTTTAAGGAGCACAAATTTTTAATGTTTTTGGATTTTCAAAATATTTGAATGTTTTGAATTTTATCTGTATAAACAGAAAGCACAATATTTTTGTAATTTCCCATTTTCTCCCCCCTACAAACCAAAATATTAAAGAAAGAAAAATAAGTAGAAAAAACTGTACAAAAAGATAAAATTGATTACCCGAGCTTAGGGATATCAGCAAGAGATTTTAAACCATTTAAACCAAGCAAAAAATTATATCTTGTTTAATCAAATGCTTTGGTAAAAAGGTTTGTCTTTTGGTGATCCATGTGCACCTTTACAATGTCAGTTAACTTTTTTCTCGTAGCAATCACGGATAAATTGATAACGAATTTCAATATGTTTCGTTTTAGAGTGGTGCACGGGGTTCTTCGTTATACATGTGATAGCAGAGTTATCAATAAATATGGGAGTAGTAAGAAAATTCAAACTGTAATCCCGCAAGTGTTGATGGATCCATAAAACCTATGAACAACAACTCAAGGCTACCATGTATTCAGCTTCAGCGGTTGAAGTGGACACCGTTGTCTGCTTCTTACATTGCCAGGAAACAAGCCGGTTTTCTAAGAATTGGCAACACACCGTCGTAGACTTGAAGTTGATCTTGCATCCTCCATAGTCAGAATCTGAGAAGGCAGTAAGATTGAAACTATCATCCTTGGGATATCATAACTCGATGTCTGGATTACCCCTCAGATAGTTAAAGATACGCTTCACAGCCACTAGATGAGTCATTCGGGGACTCGCTTGATACTTAGCACATAAACAAACAGCAAAGATTATATCAGGACGCGATGCAGTTAAGTACAATAACGAACCAATCATTGCTCGGTAAAGTGTCGGATCAACGGTATCCTCCAATTCATCCGGTGACAAATTGTGACCCACGGGAAGAGAAGTAGAAGGGACTTTTTCGGCAGTTATCTTGAATCGGCTCAAGACATCGTTCACATATTTCGTCTGATGAAGAAAATTCCGTCTTCAGACTGTTGAACCTGCAACCTTAAAAAGAAACTCATTTCCTCCATCGAGCTAATCTCAAACTAGGTTTGCATCCACTTCTCGAAGTTCTTACATAAGTTGTCATTTTTCAAGCCAAATATGATGTCATCGACATAAATCTAGAAAATGAGCAGAAGTTCCCCGTTAAGAAACACACTCTTAACGTCCATTTGATAAACTTTAAATCTCTTAAAGGCTTCATAGGCAAGAAAATTACGTATAGCCTCCAATCTTGTAACAGGCGCATATACTTCAGTGTAATATACGCCTTCTTGCTGATGAACACCTTGCACAACCAAACGTTCCTTGTTTCTCACAATGACCGCACGGTCATCTTTGTTACATTTAAACACTCATTTTATCGGGATAGACTTCTTACACCATTCAGGCTTATAAATGAGATGCCACACACCCAGTCAAACAAACTGATGCAACTCTTCTTGCATTGCTTCAACCCACGAAGAATACAGAAGTACCATAGGAACACTCGTCGGCTCAACTTGAGATAAGAAGCAAGTGTATCGGGCGATACTCATGATTCCCAAAGTATGCATGCTAGCGTATTCACACAATACATTATTAACCCTTACATTAGTAACTTGATGTCGCATACAAACGCCTACATTAAGATCACCAATGATGTTGTCTCGAGGATGATAAGTATTAATCCGAAGAGTCGGATTCTTAGAGACAACCACGTTGTCATGTAAATTAGTACGATGGTCTTCAGTTGCTACAGTTTGAGAAGAATCTCTAGCAAGTACCTCAGTAACTTTTGGAGTGTCAATTAACATACCAAAAGAAGAATCTTCAAAATGACCATCATCCGAAGAAATAGAAACAACATCGGATGTCTCAGGATGATCTTGTACCACATCATTATCATAAATAAAAGATCTTGGTGGGGAAAACAGTTGTTCTTCCAAATAAGAACGCACCAAGTCTTCGTTTGGTACTCCAATTGAGGGAGTAAAAGATTTAAATAACTCCTCGTAGTCGAACATCCAATCAGGCCCATTGCCGACAGGTGGTAGTGTATCGTTGACAATAAATGTTATACCATTCCTCTACACACCCATATGAGAAATTAAAAACCCGTTTCTTAGGAGATGCATACCGAGGAAAATAGCCTTCAATCGCTTTTTCATCAAATTTTCCCGCCTCACATTTCAACATCATGCAAGGACACCCAAAAGTTTGAGATATTTTAAATTAGGCTTACGGTTATTGAGAAGCTCATAACTCATCTTTTCGAGCTTCTTAACCATCAGAACACGATTGAGCGTATAACAAGCAGCGTTCAGAGCTTCGTTCCATAATTGAACAGGAAGTTTTGAATCTACTAACATCGTTCTTGCAACTTCAATCAATGTTCGGTTCTTCCTCTCAAAAACACCGTTCTGTTGTAGTACATATGGAGCATTGTATTCTCGATGAATACCCTTCTGAATACAGAAAAAGTTCAATGCATTGTTTTTGAACTCCGTACCATTATCACTTCAAATTCGTCTCACTTTATGTTTGTAAAATGATTAGATCTTGATGATCAAGTTTTGCACAAGAACTGGTGTCTGATCTTTCGAACTCATAAATAACACTCATGAATACCTTGTGTAGTCATTGGTAACGACTAAAAAATACCAATTGCCAGCAATACTTGCACGATTCACTTGACCAAACAAATCCACGTGAAGACGTTATAGTGGAGTATCAATGGAGTTAATTAACTTCATCGGGTGTGACTTCTTCTTTTGTTTGCATTTCTTGCATGCTACACAGTGATTGGTCAATTTGAAATGCTTTAGTGAAACACCGCCCACCAAATCATTAGCCATCAAATGATTCATCTTTCTGACATGAATATGATTCATCTGCTTGTGCCACAGAATTGAGTCTTTCTCGGTTTATTTCAAGACAAAACAAGTTTTCACAGAAGTAGAAGTCGATACATTAGTACTCATATCTAGGACATAAAATATCATTTGATTGGGGAGATCGCATGACAACCATGTATTCAGGAATGACATAACCCGACTTGAGGATTATACATTCCTTGTCAATAATAAAGTGGTGTATTTCTTATCACAAATCTGAGAAACACTCAGCAAGTTGTGATCCACCTTATCAAAATAATTTGCATTCTCAAACATAATGCTATCTTTTGAGACATCACCCTCTTTGGTAATCATACCACCTTGATTACCAGCAAAAGCCGCATAACCTCCTTGAATATCTTTGACATTTGATAGAAGACGAAGATTGCCCGGTAATGTGTCGAGAGCATCCACTATCTATGATACATTTGTCTCCAAATATAGTCTTGGATGAACTCTGCACAATCAAGATAAATTAATTAGACTAAAAAGGCAGCCAAAGCCTTAATCATGGGTATCTCTTGTTTACATTAAGAGATTTAATATCATTAAACTCCAATTGTGATTGATGCACATGATAATACGTCACAGGTCTCTTTGACTTTCGTCTAAGATATGCATCCTTTATCACATTGGTGTGATTGTTTTTACAAATTGGTTGAGTGGATTCAAACAATTTGTTCTTTAAGTTAATCTTATTTTAATTAACATGAACCACCTTTCGTGGGTTCACGTCATGAAATATGATGTGATTCTTATAAGTTGAGCTCGAACTGGTTATCTTTTCAAAATTTCCTTAACCAACAAGAAGGTTAAGTATGAAGTTGGCAACGGGTTCTTGACCGTATCAATTTGATTAAATTGAGTAGTTTCCGTCTTTAATTTAGTCATTTCAACAATGAGATGACAAATCTCGTTAGCGTTTCTTCAACTGTCTCTCCCTTCAATAATCAAAAGTTTCGATATTGAAACTTCAACATGACTTTCTTGCTTTCCAACGTGTTCCCCATACTTCTCAATCTCAAATGTTGAAAAAGAGAAGCATAGATTTTAATACTTCCAACATGGTGGAAAATATTATCTAGTAAAGCCATAGTCAATGTTGAATAAGCTTTAGTTTCAACCTCCAAGGCTTTCTTTTCGTCCTGAGTATACGTTTCAAATGGTTTTTCCTCATATTTGGTACTCGGATCAACAATCATTGGGGATAAGTATAGGTTCCCAAGGCTTCGTGCACAATAAGGATGTACGGATCCTAAATGAGCTCTAAACCTTGGCTCCCATTTGGAAAAATCACTTAATTTCATAAGCCTTGGACATTTCAAGTGTGAACCTATTTTAGCATCCAGATGAAGCATCTGTTGCATTATCATCTTCTGAGAAGCTAACGTGTAAAAGTTAGTCATTTTCAGAAACTATGGGGTTAAACAATCAAACTTGAAAGGTTATGGGTAGAAACTGTCAAGTATTGAAAGTTGTGGTTAAACTTGTAGTATTGGTAACGAATGTGTAGTTACTTTGATGAATAAGGTCTTGGTTTTGGTGAAAGTTGTTGGTTAAACTTGTAGTATTGGTAACGAATGTGCAGTTACTTTGACGAATAAGGTCTTGGTTTTGGTACCGAACAGAGATTGATTTGGTAGCGAATGAAAGTATGGCTTTGTGTAACGAATGAGTATACAGTTCACACGAATGATTAGTAAAGAATGACCAAGTAACGAATGATCAGTAACAAATGCTAACAAGAAGAACTAGATGAATGATCAAACGAATGGCAACACGAATGAGCACACTAATGATAGCATGATTGGTTAGACGAATGGTAACACGAATGATATTTTGATCACGAATGGGCAACTATAGATGTAACTAATGAAGAACTATAGCGAATGATAAGTTGTAACCGAATGACACGTGGAAAAAACGGTTTTCACTGTTCATGCGAATGGTCAGTTACAAGTAGCGAATGAGTATTCATCCATAAAGAATGAGTCTTCAAACCATCAAACGTTCATAAGTTTTCCAGATTCAAACTTAGATTCAAACAACAATCAAAACTGTATTAATCATCCAAATCTAAATCAAAATCAACATATAACCTACCAATATACTCGTCTTAACAATATGAACCTTTCCAAACCTCCAATTCCAATCAAAACCAGTCCAAAATCACACAAAAACAAGTACGTATAGCTCTATTCCAGCCAAACACTATCAATCAATCAATTCCGATAAATTGATCAAAACGAATACAATTAAACAAAATCGAACCTACTGGATCTTATTACAAATTGATTTCAACTCAATTAGATATCAAGTAACACTTAATCACAAAGTAATTGATCAAAATTAAGCCTAAGGGTTTCAGAATTCAATATAATACTATTAACACTCAATTCAACATCAGTTAATGTTAATTAAGCTCTAAATCACCCGAACAATCGAACAGTGGCTCTGATACCACTTGAGAAACCACTAATTGATTGATTACAATTAATCAACAATAATTATACATTATATATCTAGTACTTGATATGCTCTGGTGATTATACTATGATTGAATTACGTTTAAGAAGTGAGTGTGAGTAGAGAATTGGGCAGAGTAACGATATCTCTCAATAATTATAACTCAACTCTAATTAACTTAAACACGGCACAAGTATTTATAGAAGACGACCCCATTCGTTACACATCATATAACGAATGGGGACCATTCGTCTTCATTCCCTATCTATACTTTAAGGTACAATGAATAACTCATTCGTTGACCCTCATTCGTTAAACAAACTTAACGAATGGCTTAATAACATAGCGAATGGGCTCATTCGTTATCCATAACATAACGAATGACCCTTACATTAATGAATAACACTTAATGGAATTACCAAAATGACCTTAAACTAATAATAGACAATTACAATAAATATACAAAGACTGAGACGCCAACTCATGCCCTAACAAACATTTTTACATGTAAAATCTTAAAAAACTGTTGTTTTACATGTAAAATGTTAATAAGATATGTTGTTTTACGTGTAAAATGTTAATGAAAAGTGTTATTGTACATGTCAAATATTAACTTTAACATGTAAAATCTTAAAGAACTATTGTTTTACATGTAAAATGTTAATGAGATTTGTTACTTTCTGTGTAAAATGTTAATGAAAAATTTTAATTTATAAAGTGTTAATGGAAAGTGTTTTTTTACATGTAAAATATTAATTAGTACATGTAAAATCTTAAAGAGCTGTTGTTTTACATGTAAAAATGTTAATGAAATTTGTTGTTATACGTGTAAAATGTTAATGAAAAGTGCTACTGTATATGTAAAATATTAATTTTTATATGTAAAATCTTAAAAAAACTGTTGTTTTACATGTAAAATGTTAATGAGATATGTCGTTTTACGTGTAAAATGTTAATGAAAAGTGTTATTTGTTAGGTCATGAATTTTATGCTGAGGTTCCTTAATTCTTAACTATCTTATGGATAGATTATCCTTGAGATATGTATCAGGTTATAAAGGATCAACGATCCTCGATATTATTTGTTTACTAATGATTGCGTTTAGTATGGTGATGCGTTAGACATGTGTAGCAACTCTAAGGCGTGCTTGCATCAATTATCCTCATGAAGTATTCCCTAGCTGGGGTATGGATCCAGGATCCTTATTCAACGTAGCCATTATTGGACTATATCGTGTGAAGATTGATGTTTAAATATCAATAACGACTCCTAGACTTATTCTTCCACTTATTTCGCTACTGGACCTCTATGGCACGTGGTCAAAGTAATGGGAGCGGCTAGTGGAAGACTTGCGGATTATTAGGAGATATTGTTATATGTAATTTCTTTATAATTATCGAGTTATGATCGATTAGGACTCACTTGTACTCTCACACACACTAGAACAGAATCAATAACTCTCTCTACTCACTAGCTTACTATGTAACAGCAATCATAAACTCTACAACACTTGTAACCACCTTTTACCATTAATAAACTTGACGGTGATAGTTTTCACCGTCCGAGGGTTTTTTGTGCCGGAGATTATTATATTCGTGTACCATCCGACCAAATATTACCTTGTTAATCTTTGACCGAAACAATTCGACCAGAGGTTACCTTGCTAGTTTTTGACCGAAGTAAGATTATCATAATCAAGGGTTTTTTCCCTCGTGATCAAATCATTGTGTTCACCAAGATTTCGGTTAAACATTCACTTTTATTGTGTTAGCACTATACCTCACTTGACATATTTGGATACATTATCCTTAGCTGATTTTTATCCAAAACAATTTGGCGCCCACCGTGGGGAAATTGGTGCTATAATTTATATTACTCCTATCGATTTTTGATTTTTTTCATACCCATATTACTTTCAATGGTCTCTCAATCAACCTCTGCTTCATCAACCATGCCAACATCGGTTCCTCCCTCATTAAGGACTTTGCCACCGATGCCTCCGCCAATCACGGGAGCACAAGGGCCTGTTGCTGCTGGAAGCAAGACGCAACTACCAGTCTTCCAGAGCTCTAAAACCGTTGCTGCTGCGCCGGGTGGTTAATACTAATAATGATATTTCATCTATGTTTTCGTAGGTTAAAGCATATATGGAGCAGCAGAACAAGACCAACCAAAGGATCCTTCGTGAGATAGAAGATCTAAAGAAGACTAAGAGGCCAGCGGAGGATCACACTCCTGTTATGCCCAGAATGCTGGATTTCACCAGTCCAGGATCCATGGCTCAGTTCTCGCAAGGATCACCTATCCTACAACAGGGGTCCATGGGTCAACAGGCTCAAGGATCCTTACTATTTTAGCCAGGATCATCCATCCTTCAACAGGGGTCCATGGGTCAACAGACTCAAGAATCCTCACTGTTTCAATCAGGATCACCTATCCTTCAACAGGGGTCCATGGGTCAACAGGCTTAAGGACTGTTTCTGTCAGGATCACCTATCCTTCAACAGGGGTCCATGGGTCATCATGCTCGAGGATCCTCATTATTCCAGCAGGGACCGTCCATCATTCCATCAGGATCCTCTGGGTTATATATTCAAGGATCCTATAATTCCCAACCTCAAGGATCCTTCTTTCAGAATCAAGGATCCTCAGGAATCCAACATCAACAATCCTCCGAAGTCCGTGAAGGAGATTTCATTCCCATGCAGACTATCGCGTCGGGTGGTCCTACTCCTATTGCTGACTCTCCTTATCCCAGATACTCATCCGAGATGCCAACTTTCGCCAAGCAAAGAGGTAATTTGTATGATCCTTTATCCTTAGACGCTAATCGTGGTTCCACGCAGGATGTAGGAATTAACCAAGCAATGGCCAAGGAGCTACAGAAGCTCAAGGATATGATATCCAGTGTTCCCGGGGTTATACGACAATCCCCGAGATACCTGAGGGAAGCCACAAGTTATCCAGATTTTCTCCACCTATCTGTGATGCTGAAATCCCGAAGCGGTTCCAAACTCCCAATATGAAGACTTACGACGGGACCACTGATCCTGAAGAGCATGTGGCACAATATAGAGAAAGGATGGAGATCAATCCCATTCCGGAGAGACTCAAAGAAGCTTGCCTGTGCAAAGCTTTGGATCCACACTGATCGGATTTGCATTAAAATGGTTGCTAAGTCTTCCTCCCTTTTCAATTACTTCTTTTTCTCATTTAGTTAACTTGTTCAATAGCCAATTTTCCTGTAGCCGGAAATTTGAAAAGTTAACTAGTGACTTATACCGAGTTATCCAACCAAGTGATGAATCCCTTAGGGATTTTGTTACGAGGTTTGAAAGGGAAGCCTTGAAAATCCCTAATCTTGATATGGCTACCGCTGTTGAGGCCTTCAAGATGGGAATTCATAGGGGCTCCCTCTTTTATGATGATCTTGTGATGACTCCTTGCAGGTCCTTAGATGAAGTAAGAAACAGGGCGCTCAGATTTATACGGTTAGAAGATGACAAGAGGATCCAGGATCATCTGGGGAATCAAACAAAACAAGAATCCTTTGACAAGAAGCAAGGATTCTCATTCAAGAACAACAACACAAAGCCGTATAACAAGTTCAACAACCAGAACGTACAAGCAGTCGAAGAGGGAGATGATGATGAAGACTATCCATGCATCTCCGGCTATTGTTTCTCCGTGGATACTCATGGCTTAATCTGCGCCATGAAGGATTTGGGGGGAAAAGGCAAGGTGGCCCCGAAAGAATGAGAAGACAACCACCTTCAAAGACAAGTCTAAGTGGTGTGCCTTTCACGAAGATTTTAGCCACATGACAGGTGAATGCATTGGCTTGAGGAGGGAAATTGGATACCTCGTGAGCAAGGGTCACTTCAAAGAACTCTTGGGAAGGAAGAAATCCAAGATCCAGGATCCTGAAGATCTTCCACAAAAAGCAACACCACCACCACTAGATGCTCATGTGATCAACTTTGTCTCCAAAGACTACGAAATATTTCAAGATTCTTGTACCATAGCAGAGAAGTCCACAGAAGAATTCGAATTGGACGATGAAAAAAGACCGCTTATCCCCACTACTCGAGTGACTGATCAGAGAATATTCTTCAGCTCAAGGATCCAGGATCCTCACGAGGACGAGCTGGATATCCAAACGGTCAATTTCATCTCTGGAGGTTCAAATATTTGTGGCACTTCTTTCTCTGCAGCAAGAAGACTTGCCAAATAGGTCAAGATGGATAACGGAGATCGACCAATAGTATCAACCACCTTAACAACAGACAAAAGATTCTTCTTTGATGAGGAAGACAAGCTAAACATCCAGGATCCTCATCACGACGGTTTGATTATTACTTTATTTATCACTAACCATTATGTACGCAGGATCCTGGTTAACGGTGGGAGCTCGGTCAATGTTATCCAGCATGATGTCCTCAAGACGATGAACATTCCGGATTCAGAGATCATTACTAGAACATCGGTGCTAGTCGGTTTCGGTGGTGAAACCAAGAAGACATTGGGGGACATCAACCTCCCAATTTATATCAAAGGGTTAAATTCATACTAAAAAATTTTGTGTTATTGATAACCTTTCCTGTTGCAATGTTATTTTAGGTAGGCCCTGGCTCCATGGAATGAAGGCAGTAGCCTCAACTTATCACCAATGCATCAAGCTACCTACTCCTTGGGGAGTTATAAAGATAGTTGGTGACCAAGCGGAGGCCAAGAACTATTATTCTTCATAAATGAAGCCAACAGCCAAGCAAACTATAGCATAGCAACTACAGCAACATCCTAGGGACGTGCTGGAAGCTCGGGAGAAAGACCTTAAAGAAGTATCATAGGACCCCGAGGATCCAGAGATAAAGGTGTTCCTAGGACCCA
Source organism: Bidens hawaiensis (assembly GCF_021521415.1). Lineage (NCBI taxonomy): Eukaryota > Viridiplantae > Streptophyta > Magnoliopsida > Asterales > Asteraceae > Bidens > Bidens hawaiensis. Next base: position 99,851 of record NW_027492841.1, read on the forward strand.
GTATCCCCAGTAAGATTGAGGAGGATTTAGTATCCTTCTTAGGGCGAAGAAGATCTACCTTTGCCTTCAAGCACTCAGACATGACAGGTATATCAAAAGAGGTAATCACTCATAAACTAGGCCTTGATTTATCTGTTAAACCCGTCCATCAGAAGCGAAGAAAATTCGCTCATGAGAGGAACAAGATCATATAAGAAGAAGTTGAAAAACTCCTTAAGGCCGGTATGACCAGAGAGGTTTAGTATCCTCGATGGCTAGCTAATGTGGTCGTTGTTTCAAAGAAGAATGGAAAGTGGAGGACGTGTGTCGATATTACCGATTTAAACAAGGCATGCCCCAAGGATCCTTTCCCATTACCACATATAGATTCCATGGTGGATGCAACGGCAGGTTATGAAATGCTTACCTTTATGGATGCTTCCTCTGGGTTTCAACAAATTCAGATGGAACCATCTGATCAAGAGGATACAACATTCATGACTCCTACCGGTATATACTGTTATACTGTAATGCCGTATGGACTAAGAAATGCAGGGGCAACATACCAAAGACTAGTCAACATGATATTCAAGGATCAGTTGGGCAAGACTATGGAAGTATACATAGACGATATGATGGTAAAATCGAAGAAAGCTGAGGATCACCTTAGAGACCTCGAAGAAGCATTCAATATCCTCGACCAATATAAATGAAATTGAATCCGTCAAAATGCCACTTTGGTGTTAAGGCTGGAAAGTTTCTGGAATATATGAAATCTCCTGCAAACGCAAAGGATGTCCAAAGGCTCACAGGAAGAATAGCCGCTCTCAATAGGTTCATCTCAAGATCGTTCGAGAAGTGCAAGGACTTCTATGACATTCTTAGGAAGAATAAGAAGTTTGAGTGGACGGAAAAGCATGAGGCTACGCTTACAGCCTTGAAGGATTAGTTATCCTCAGCTCTAGCTCTAATGAAGCCCGTGGATAGAGAATCCTTATATCTGTATTTAGTTGTCTCAGGAAGTGCAGTAAGTTCCATCTTTGTAAAAAAGATCATGAAGGTGAACAACATCCTTTTTACTATGTAAGTAAAAGTCTTCTAGATGCAGAAGTCAGGTATTATCATTTGGAAAAGTTAATTCTAGGACTTATTATGGCTTCTACTAAATTGAGACATTATTTTGAAACTCATCATATTATTTTGAGAACTAATTATCATGTGAAAAATGTTCTTAGAAAACCAGAATTATCAGGTAGAATGGCCAAGTGGGCTGTGAAATTAAGTGCATACGATATCCAATACGAGCCAAGAACAGCAATTAAGTCTCAAGCACTAGCGGACTTTGTGGCTGATTTCATTAGTGACCTACAAAAAGAAGCTGACTTGGAGGTCCAACAACTAGAAAAAACTAAGGATCCTTGGATACTCTTCACTGACGGCGCTTCCAATGTAAGAGGAATAGGATTGGGGATCCTACTGAAATCGCCACAGGGGGACATATTACCCCAGTCTATAGCCTGTGAGTTTCAAGCAATGAACAGCGAGGCAGAATATGAGGCTTTGATCGCAGGTTTTCAATTAGCTAAGTGCATGAGGATCAGGTATCTTCAAGTATATATAGATTCATTATTAATTGCTAACCACTTTAATGGCTCATATGCTGTTAAAGGAGAAAAACTAATCAAATACCTAGATGTTGTGAAGGAATTAGCAAAATCCTTCGAATTATTTAGCATTGTACAGGTACCAAGAGAAGAAAATGCCAGGGCAGACGCTTTGGAAAATTTAGCCTCATCTCTGAAAATTCCAGAAGATACGAAGATTCCAATCATTCATGTTCTCTCACCAGCAATAGGAGAACAAGAAGTTGGGGAAATAACAAATGACAAAGAAATTGTACTCAGGGATCCATTATCCTCAAATAACCGAGAATCATGGATCCTTCCGATCAAGAAGTACATTCAAACTGGAGAAATTCCAACCACTGAGAATCCCAAATCCTTCTAACTCAAGGTATCACAATACAGTTTATTAGATGATATGCTATACAGGAAATCTCTTGCAAGTCCATATTTGAGGTGCATCAAGGATCCTGAAATCCATGAGGTGCTCAAAGATTTTCATGAAGGTGACTATGGTAATCACACCGGAGGAAGAGCCCTGTTTTCCAGGATTCTAAGAACAGGATACTTCTAGCCAACAATGAAGAGAGATGCAGTGGAATATTCAAAGAAATGTGATGCTTGTCAAAGAGATGCAAACATCCTCCACCAGCCAGCAGAACCTATGTATCCTATATCCTCTTCGTGGCCTTTCATGAAATGGGGTATGGATATTGTAGGAAAACTACCTAAGGCACCAGGAGGAAGAGTATTCATGCTTTCAATGACGGACTAATTTTCAAAATGGATAGAAGCAGAAGCTTTTGTTCAAGTACACAAAAAAGAGGTGATATCTTTCATTAAAAGAAATATTATTACTAGATTTCGTATTCCCTCAGAAATTATTTGTGACAATGGTTCCCAGTTTATCGGGAAAAGAACCACTAACTTTTGTGATAGCTGGGGTATCAAGATGATAACCTCTACTCCAGTACATCCTCAAGCTAATGGTCAAGTAGAGTCTAGCAACAAAATCATCATTAATAATCTGAAGAAGAAACTATGATCCAAGAAGGGAAAGTGGGCCGAAGAGCTACCTTATGTTCTCTGGGCCGACAGGACAACACCCAAGAATGCAACCGGCCAGACACCCTTTTCATTGGTGTTTGGTTCAGAAGAAGTAATTCCCACAGAGATGGTGGTTCCTACAGCAAGAACGAGCATCCGTGATCCTGAAGCCAATGAAGGAATCCTTCTTGAAGACTTGGATACTGTAGAAAAACTCAGAGACCTAGCCAAAATCAGAATGGCAGCTTGTCAACAAAGTGTAGCTGGGGCATACAACAAAAATATAAGGATCGGAAGATTTCAAGAAGGAGATTTGGTTTTGAGGAAAACTTTCCAAAATACTATCAATCCGGCTGATGGAAAGTTAGCAACCAAATGGGAAGGACCTTATCAGATCGAGTCGGAGGCAGGAAGGGGGCATATCATTTGCTCACAATGGAGGGCAGCAGATTACCAAGAGCATGGAACGCTATCCACCTCAAAAAATATTTTTTCTGATCAGGATCCAGTATCCTGAGAGGATATATTATCCTTAAAGGATCTAGGATCCCAAAATCGGTAACATCTATCTGATCATTTATTCTTTTTGAATTCTTATTGTTAATTTAAGGATAATATATTTTTAACATTTTATCTTTTCCAAGTTTTGAGTAACAATACAGGATTATAATAATAAACTTGATGCTCAAGAGGTTAGCCACCTCTCCTTTACATTTGAGGTATTATCTTATTTCTCTTGGCCTAGCCCACGTTTGGATATGACCCCCGATGGTCATATCCTCTAAGGTTTAAAGGTTTTCGCATTTCTTATAAATAGAGTTTCTACACTCTCGCCTGGAGCGCACGTTATCCAATGTATAGTCCGGGGCAGCGGGACTAGTACACGCTTAGTGGCTGACAATTTCATTGCTTTCGGCTATATGGAGGATCCTTCGATTTATGGTAGACGTACCTTACCACCGGTTTATAACGTTTTCACGCTATCTCAAGACAAAGGTTTCTAACATTTTATGTTAGCTAAGGTTTTTCCGTTTTCACGTCACTCACGTTTAAGCTAAACCCCGGTTAGGGCGAGTCCCCAGTTAACATCCGTATTTGGGCGTGTCCCCAGTTTTGGGCTTGACCCCCAGTTCATGGGCTTGTCCTCAGATTACACGGGCTTGTCCCCAGTTGCACGGGCTTGTCCCCAGTTTATTATTTGGGCTTGTCCCCAGCTTAATGGGTTTAATCCCACTAACACTATAAGTTGTTTGCAACAGATTTTCTAAGTTCATTGTGAGGATCAAAATTTTAAGGATCCAGAATCCTAAAGTTATTCCTTCAAGGATCACTGAAAGTTCAGTACTTATGGTAACTTAGGTCTACCTAGACCTTCTGGTATGGTCTCTGTTAACGAATTTATGTATTATTTTAGTTGCAGTAATTTTGGATATTTCAATTTAAAGGATTATTTTTTTGAAAATATTTTATTACTAAAATTTTTTACCTATTTTTAGGGATACTTTATCCTAAAATCTGTCCTTTAAGGATATTATATTGAGTAACCTTTGTCAACTTTTAAGGATATCTTATCCTACTGTTTGTTCTTTAAGGATATTCTATCCTAAGTAATTTTCATAAGGATCTTTTATCCTAAAGTCTTTTGCTTAAAATTATTTTTCAAAACTATCAAAAATGCTAAATTTATATCAAACAGACTTTTAAAAATAAACAACAGGCAAATAGTTAAAAGATTTATATTAATTAAAATAAGCCACCAGGACATATCCAAAATTCTTAACCCGGACTTCACCATGCAAAAGATGGACCATCCATCCGGGTTAAGTAAGTACAACTAACTGTTCATGAGTGCAGGAAAATTAAAAAAACAGGGGCAACAAAGGCTTCATCCCCACAAACAGAGGATCCATCCACCTTTGTCACCCCCGCAAATTGTCTTAAGGATCATGGATCCTTTATCCTAGTTACTATTGTTTATTACAGACCAAAGTAATTGTTTAGACATCGACACAAAATAAAAAAGTGGGCTCGGGCCTTGTCTTCTGTATCCTTCATTGCCCACCTAAGCTGCATCTTCACCCTCAACAGCATCATCTCCCCTGCCAGCTTCAACCACCTCCTTGACGCCACTAGTCCCAGCCTCGGTGTTTTCAGCCATCTCATCATCGTCCTAACCACCAAGATCATTAAGGGAAGCCTTCCACTTTTCCACATCCCAGGTCGTCTTGTCAAAAGCAGGATCACCGGCCTCCTTCGCCATCTTGATCTGTACTTGGAATACTGACCTGGCAGCCCACACCTTGGCCTCATCTGTAGCCTGCTCCACTGCCTCTTGACGTTGGGCTTCGGCTAAGGATAGCTGATCCTCCAACTGTTTTTTCTCTTTGGAGAGCTGAATCATGGCCTTGTCCTTGGCAACCACGGCTTTCCCTAGCCCCGACAGCTTGTCACTCATTTGGCTTATAGTCTTTTCATAGTGCTCTTTGAAAGCACTCATAGCCTACACACAACAAAGCAATCAAAATCAGAAGGATATTGGATCCTACAACTCAAAGTATCAGGATATAGGATACTTACAGAGAGGACAATGTCATAATGGGTCTCGGGATCTGAGGACCTCTTTTTTTTGGAAGCAGCGGATTTGGCCCTAGTTGTTGCAGTCTTGGGCTCGGAGCTAGTGCCTGCCTTTGAAGCCTCTTTCTTGACAACAGGAGAGGTGACCATACAGTCAATGTCTTCTAGGGAGAACTTGCCGGCTGATTTATGGGATTTCTTGGCGCCTGAAAAGGAAAAAAGTTAACAGATAAGTTTTCTTATTCTAATTTTATTTATCTTAAAATTATTAACTTACTTGACATGCTGGAACCTGAGTAGATATCACAAAAACCTTCAATAAAACGGGCTTGAAAGGTCCTAATCTCGGTATCCAGTGCTAGGAACCGTTTTGTCTTTTCTTCTATGCCAGGTAACTTGCCCAAAGAAGCAAAGTTGTCAACTGCAGACAAAAAGGAAGATTCAGAATTAAAGTTAAAGCATCAAGGATCCTGCTATTTCTTAAGGATCCATGATCCTACCCTTTATAACCCACTGTGAAGGGAGATCAACGCCTCCTGGTATTGAGTCACGTTTTACGAAGAAAAACTGATTCCTCCACAAGGAATCGTTTAAAGTGACTTTTAGTATCGGGTGAGGTTGTCGAGGCTTGGATTTGAAGATAAATCGGGCAGGACAGTGGGTAGTGAGGTGTACAAGTGTGATAACTCTGGAAGACCGACATCCATCTCTTGCTCTTCTATGATTCTCTCGATAGTGCTGAGGACCGTCCAAACCATAGGCATAGCCTGTATATAGGATATGCCGGTGGAATCGCAGAAGCTTTGAGTAAAAGAAGGAAAGGGATACTTGTATCCGATCAGGAACGGAGTCGTCGTAAAACACACCCAAACCTTAGAATATACGTCGCAGCGGACGCTGGATTCGTAAGGTCGGAATATGGTTTTCGGAGGGAACAGCGAGTGGAAGTCATCAATCTCGGGATCCGTGAGTTTGCAAATTTCGGCACACGGGTTGGCTAAGAGGCATTGGGATTCCATTTCCAACAACTTGGAGTCATCAGAGGTTTGTTCGGAAGGTTTAGAGGGAGACGGAGAAGAAGAATATGAAGCAATAGACATTGTTAAAGAGAATAGAAAAGAGTAGGAAGGATACCTGATGCGTCGGCTGGAGGTATGGTTATAATCAAAGATATAGGGCGACATATATAAACAGTTATTATTAACTCGGGGGCTAAATGGTAAATATATCTGGCAACACTGTCCCATCTATCAGTTTTCGCAGTAAATTTGAATTTCAAAATTACAGTTGTGTTCCACTATCACCCGCCATTTTGGGGGCAATTGTTAGGGCATGAATTTTTTGCTGAGGATCCTTAATTCTTAACTATCTTATGGATAGATTATCCTTGAGATATGTATCAGGTTATAAAGGATCAACGATCCTCGCTATTATTTGTTTACTAATGATTGCGTTTAGTATGGTGATGTGTTAGACAGGTTAACAACTCTAAGGCGTGCTTGCATCAATTATCCTCATGAAGTATTCTCTAGCTGGGGTATGGATCCAGGATCCTTATTCAACGTAGCTATTATTGGACGATTCCGTGTAAAGATTGATGTTTAAATATCAAAACGACTGCTAGACTTATTCTTCCACTTATTTCGCTACTGGACCTCTATGGCACGTGGTCAAAGTAATGGGAGCGGCTAGTGGAAGACTTGCGGATTATTAGGAGATATTGTTATATGTAATATCTTTATAATTATCGAGTTAAGATCGATTAGGACTCACTTGTACTCTCACACACAGTAGAGCAAAATCAATAACTCTCTCTACTCACTAGCTTACTTTGTAACAGCGATCATAAACTCCACAACACTTGTAACCACCTTTTACCATTAATAAACTTGACGGTGATAGTTTTCACCGTCCGAGGGTTTTTTGTGCCGGAGATTATTATAATCGTGTACCATCCGACCAAAGATTAGCTTGTTAATCTTTGGCCGAAGCAATTCGACCAAAGGTTACCTTGCTAGTTTTTGACCGAAGTAAGATTATCATAATCAAGGGTTTTTTCCCTCGTGATCAAATCATTGTGTCAACAAGATTTCGGTTAAACACTCACTTTTATTGTGTTAGCACTATACCTCACTTGACAGATTTGGATACATTATCCTTAGCTGTTTTTTATCCGAAACATTATTGTACATATAAAATATTAATTTTTACATCTAAATTCTTAAAGAAATAATGTTTTACATGTAAAATGCTAATGAGATTTGTTACTTTATATGTAAAATGTTAATGAAAAGTGTTATTTATAAAGTTTTTAACAGAAAGTATTATTTTACATGTAAAATATTAATGAAAAGTGTTCTTTTATAAAGTGTTAATGAAAGGTTTTATTTTACATGTAAAATATTAATTAGTACATGTAAAATCTTAAAGAATAATTGTTTTACATGTAACATGTTAATGAGATTTGTGGTATTACGTGTAAAAAGTTAATGAAATTTGCTATTAAAGATGTAAAATCTTAAATGATTGTTGTTTTACATGTAAAATATTAATAAAATTTGTTGTTTATGTATAAAATGTTAATGAAAAATATTATTTTGCACCCCCCCTTCCCACAAACAGAAAAAACTTCCCATAAAAGCAAAACTAAACCCGAAAGCTAAACAAAGAATTTTTTCAATTTTATTTTATTTATTTATTTTTGGAATGGGAGATGTTAGATAAACATTTTGGTTTTTTTCCTTTTTTATTTTGATCGTTTTTTTAATTTTATTATTTTTCGAAGGCTAAACCGAGATTTTTTGTATTATTTATTTATGGAACAGGGGATGCTAGATAAATATTTTGGTTTTTTTACTCTTTATATTTTTTGTTTTTTTTTTTTATTATTTTTTAATATTTTTGGCTAAATCGAATTTTTTTTTTTTGAAACGGGGGATGCTAAATAAACGTTGTTGTTTTTTTTTACTTTTTTTTTTATTTTTTAGAGAGACTTTTTTCCATACAAAATGATGTGATGTATATAAATGAGAGTGCACCATAAAAATGTGGAGAAATGATCTAACAATTAGATCTTATGCCAACAAAGAAAACCCATTCGACTAATTTTTACTTGGGTTAAGAAGGGTGTTCCTTATTTTCTCACTTTTTTAGAGTTTCCTTTTAAACATATCTCTCTCTCTTTATATATATATATATATATATATATATATATATATATATGATTGGTTCATTTCAGAAGTGTTTCTTATTGCAAGAAGTGCGAGAAAAGATGATAACCAATCATATTATTTCCTTTTATTTTATGATTATTTATATTAAAGGGTATGTTAGTAAAATATAAAATGTTTATTTGTAACTAATACTCATTAATGGTTTAATTAATGGTAAGTTACTAACAAATGATAAGTTACACACTATTATTATTATTATTATTATTATTATTATTATTATTATTATTAAACTTTTAAAATCCACTTTATTCTAAAATATGGTTAACTATTACTTTTATATTTGATCTCAAATGTGAAGTTTATTTTTTAATCAACTAATGTAGCGTAGTCTTATCTTATGTAATGTTGATATATACGTAATATAGTGTAGGTACACGTTCAAATGTTGTGTAGTCATAACTAATGTAGTGTATGCAAAACTAATATTATGATGACTTACTTTCAAAAGTTGTGTAGTCATAACTAGTGTAGTGTAGACATATCAAATGTAGTATAGGAAAAACTAATGTAGTATAGGCACACTATCAAGTGTTGTATGGTTATAAGTAATGTAATGTATACATATCATATGCAGTGTAGGAAAAACCAACGTAATTTAGGCTCACTTTTAATTTTTGTGTAGTTATAAGTAACGTAGTGTAGGCACACTTTCAAATGTTGTATCATAACTAGTTTAGTGTAGATATATCTAATATTGTATTAGCAAAACTAATGTAGTGTAGTGTAGACACACTTTTAAATATTGTGTAGTCATAACTAATGTAGTAATCATATCCAATATAGTGTAGACAAAACTAATGTAGTGTAAGCATACTTTTAAATGTTTTGTTGTCATTACTAATGTAGTGAGGTAAAACTAATGTTGTGTAGTCACTTAAGACAAGTTGATGTATATTTTTATGTATCATCTATATGTATTAAATCAATATATAAACAAATCAATTATTTTATTATGAAATATAATAAAAGAAAAAACCTCTGAATATTACCAATCAACGTACAAACAAAATTATATTAAATTGAAAAGAAAATTCTATCCAAGTGTAATTTAAACAGAAAAAGATTTGTTTTCAAACATTATAGAAAAAGAATTACCGGTTGAAAGTTTCTACCTAAATAAATACTAACATAAAATTTGAAGAAAGATGAGAAATGGTCGTAAGTGATTTACGTTTTCTATTTAATGTCTACATTTGGATGACAAGATTACCCTTTTCTATTAAAAAACTTGGATTTATCATTCATATTTATTACAAGTTTGCCACATTTATTATAAACCATTGATCAAAATAGTAAATGGTCAGGATCTATTTCTCGCACTTCTCGCAGTAATATCACTTCTCGCAAGATTCATCCTATATATATATATATATAGGTAAAGGATGGAATACGAAAATCGATTATTGTACAATAGGTACACGAGTGTCTGGAGCGTCCATCTTCAATAACCAAATTACGCGAGTCGGCCTCCTTCAACCTCTTCTCCCGTCGATTCCGTCCACCTTCACCATCGCCGTTCAACGATTCCGTTCACCATCCACCTTCGCGACCACCATCTTCTTTCGACACAACCATCGATCGTTGCTCACATGTCAGTTGATTAAATTGCCCAATTGAAATTGAAATTATTGAACTAATTGATCAATTAAAATTTGAAATTGGTCCAATTAATCATCAATTTGAAGTTTCAATAAATCAATTTTGAGTTTTTGAAGAAACCCAGTTGCAGACGTTCCATATTTTGTTCATATGGTCGAATCAATGATCAAATTAACAATCGATTGATGATTGTTTGATGATTATGGGATTATATGAAGTGATTTCAGTGTTCAATTTCATGTTTACATGTGTTTAATTCCTTTTTTTTTTGTTAGTTTTAGAAGTTCTGAATAGCCAGAACTTCTAAACAGCCAGAACTTTCTGAACAGCCAGAACTTCTTAGAACTTCTAAACAGCCAGAACTTTCTGAACAGCCAGAACTTCTTAGAACTTCTAAACAGCCAGAACTTCTAAACTTTTTATCAGAACTTCTAAATTTTTTTGAACACCCAGAACTTCTTAGAACTTCTAAACTAAACAACCTGAACTTCTTAGAACGTATTAGAATGTTTAAAGATGTTCATTTGTTTTCTAACACCCAGTGCTTCGTTGAATGTATAAGAACGTTTAAAGATGTTCTTTTTTGGTCAGAGCGTTTAAAGGTATTCAGTTATGTTTCAGAACGTTTAAACATAATATTTTGAACCCTAATAAGAGCTCGATTGAGTGCGTTATTTCTGCAATTCCATAATTGATTGATGAATCTAAATGCTTCTACACATCAATTCGATTGATTAAATCATCATTTTGGTATTTATTTTGGTCAGAACATTTAAACTTTGAACAGAACGTTTAAACATGAACCCTAATCAGAGCTCAATTAAGTGTGTTAATCTGTATTTTCATAATCGATTGATGATTCTAAAGCCTCTTACACATCAATTCGATTGATTAAATCATCAATTTTTGATCAATTTGAAGATTTTTAATGTTCAGTGACGTTCTTTTCAATTTTGGGGTTTGACTTTTGAGATTTCATACTGTAAGCTGTGATTAGAGTTTAGAAATTGGATTAGATTGAGCGACAAGTTCCGAATTTGGATCAGAGTTGATTTGTAATCGACGAATTTTGATCGAGAACTACTGTTGGGTTATTTACGAAATTGCCACCGCGCGTTTTTTAATCAAACGTTCTGGAATGTCGCGTACCTAATGTACGATAAGCCCTTATTGTACGTTAACCCACCCCTATATATATATAGAAAAGGGTTAAAATAAAAATACATAGTTTTGTAGGAAGAGTAGGAATAACACATAATTTAGAGTTAAGAAACTATATAGCATAAATCCTTAATCTTATGAAACTATTTGGTAGTTTATAAACTACCAATCTCAACCATTAGACCATAAATCTAATGGCCTAGATTGATTCTTACTTTTCCTAGAAAACTATTTTTTTTATTATAATCCACCCCTTTCTATATATATATATATATATATATATATATTGGGTTATTGTAAGAATCATGGGTTATTGTAAGAATCATGGTTACTAAGAAGCCAATGAATAGATATGGATGTTTGAATCAAAATAATTGATGGTTTAATTCTATAGATCCTGGCCTTCGGTTTAAATATAAAATTGTAAATCTAAATTTATAAATATATACATTTTTAATATGTATTAAATTAAATAGTGTATATAATAATAAAAATTAAAAGATCTGGAATACATAGCGATCAACATATACGTTTGGAAGTTTTCTTTTTCATATACATTTAGAATTAATATTAAAGGGGCGTTTAATGAGGATTGACCGTTTGGTACCATGTATTGCTAAAGAGTATTATCTTGTCATAGTCAATTTTTTTACTATAGATTAGTTAAACTATATTAAGGGTATTTTAGAAAAATCGGCAAATGTTGATTTATAATCTCTACCAGTTACTGTTTAGAAACAATATTGTTGTTTTTTTTCTTTTCTGCAAAAGACTGCTAATTGGTTCATAATTTAACACGGATCAACTTTTAAAAGGCATTTGATTTAAAAGGAGTTAATGGGCCAAAGTGTATTTCAACTTTCAGGTTTTGACTTTGGTGACGGATCTTTAGGGTCACGACTTTGACAATCAAGAGATTGATTTTGAATATTTAAAATTTGGTTTTAGATTAGATTCAAAGTCAATATTTTCCTGTCATTATCAAATATAATAGATTTGATAGGGTCAACTGTCAAGCCCCTAAAAGACGCATTTTCGACATTTTGGTTTCTTTTAAATTACTCAGGATGGTTAAAGAAGAATCAGTTTGTGTAAAAATTTGAATAGGTATATTTGTTAGTCTACTTAGGTATATATGTTAGCCCAAAAAATGTATAATAATCTATATGAATTGTGAAGTTTGTGACATTGCATGGTGATAAAGTTGTCACATTATATTTTGAGTTTTTTTATTACACACATAATTTAAATTGTTTAACCCATGTATTGAATAGGTAGCTAGCCTAATACGTATTATAATATACTTGTTAATTTAGAAATTATATGGCCCATTCATTTTGCTAACCTATACAATCAACCATGTAGGTAATAGGATTTATACATCAAGGACTTATCATTCAGAAAGAAACGTTATACAAGTAAATAACACTAGTTAGGCAACCATAAGACAAGACACACCTTATATTTCTCATTAAAAGTTGCAACAATATCATATTTTTGGTTTATAACCTTGGTCCAGGGCGAGCTCGAGATGCATCCCACTCGGTCACAGTGTGGTCACGAGTAATTTCTCTGAGTGAGGTACATCCACTTAGTGCCATGGTTAGCTCGAATTCATCAAGCAACATTTGCAGTACTTTTCTTATTCCAACTTCTCCTTCAGCAGCTAATGAAAATACTACGGGTCGCCCAATCTATAGTTTATGTTATATTAAAGATATTTCACTACTAAATAAACGAGTAATACAAACAAAAATTTGGGGATCCCACAAAATCCAGAGAGAAAAAAGATTATTTTTTTTAGTTTTCAGAATTCACTAACCGATCAACAAAATCTCAAAAAAATATACATCTTTATTAATTATATTTTATTGAAAATTTAAGACATTCTTCAAGATAAAAATATTGTTTTTTAAGGTACCATCGGAAAATCCCACACGAATCCACGAGTGACTACTGATGGATCCCAAGAAATCCAAAAACAGTTTTATTTTTTTAAATTTTCATCTAAATAACTTTGACGCATATTGATTTACCCTTATAAGCAACAATTTTAAAATAGAACTCGTCATTATAACCTACTTTACTAACACAATTCCAGCATAATCGTCTATTGGTGATAGGATTAACTAGTACCCCAGTTTTTGTGGTAACATTTTATATGTTCACTTACAAATATGCCAGAAGCTCCAAGAGCCAGCGCCTTGAAAACATCGGTTCCTCGGCGGACCCCGCCATCGAGGAACACCGGAACACGGCCTTGTGCCGCCTTCACAACCTCCTCCAACGCGATGATCGTGGCGGGAACATAATCCAGTTGGCGGGCCCCGTGATTGGAGACGATGATACCAGCTGCTCCAGCTTGAATAGCTAGCCTTGCTGTACAAACCAACATACACCATTAGCTAAACGAAAAATCATATTACAAGCCGGTTTTATCGTGCTTACTGTCCTCTGCAGTGATCACACCCTTCACAAGGATTGGCATCTTGGTGATTGTTTGCAGCCACTTCACGTCCTGCAAGAACACTCGAGCCACAAAAGTTACTTACATGAGCCGTTAGAAGCGACGCACTGTTTAAAAAACTAAAACTATAAATACCTTCCAGCTCAAAGTGCGGTCAATCTGACCAGCAACATAAGAAGCTAACCCGGAATCATTAGCCTGCATTGCCAACTTACAGTTTAGAAGAGAAACACAACATATACAAAACTCAAGAATCTCAATATTTCATAGGATTGTTTGGATAGCTCCCTGGTAAATAAACCAGCCGAAACAAGCTGAGCTGGCTCATTTAGATTTCGAGTCTAGGTATGTTCACTGGCTCATTTAAGAAACCCAACTTTTACAGTTAGAAAAAAAAAGTTCACACGGTCTGTTAGTGAATCATATGAGCCGTATCAAGCATTATCGAAGCCGAGCTCCACCTCAAATTTCAACTCGTTAAGAATAAGCAAGTCAAGCTGGCTCGTTCCAATTTTGAGCGCAGCTTAAGCTAAAGGTCAGCTTTTGGCTCAAGTTAATTAGGGTGTTTAAGAAATTCAACTTTTATAGGAAAAATAAAATAAATTCACCCGTCTTTTTTTGTTATATCTATTATCTGTGCAAGAAATATAACATTTATAAATTTTAAAAAATAAACGAGTTGGCTTGAGCTTTATCCCAAACTGAGCTCAAGATCAAGTTTTGAGAGGTGAGCTCGCTCGTTTGGCTTGTGTAAGTTAAGTAGGTCATTTAAAAACCCAACTTTTGTAGGAATAAAAAAAAACAACTTTTTGTTGTCTATTATATGTGCAAGAAATCATGCTTTGTCCAAGACAAGCTCAAGCTTAAATTTCAGCTCGTTAAAAATAAATGAGCCGAGCTGAGATGACTCACTTAACTTCAAGCTTGTGCTAGAGGTAAAGCTAGCCAAACCCGATTCGCTTGTTAAGTAGGACTAATTTTCCATCTGGCGTTAATTTTGAAACTTAAAACTTTAAACTTACTTCATCCATCTTGCCAAGGTCCAAACCCTCAAAGTTCTTCAATGTCAAAAATGGTGGCAATGTGAACCGGTTTTTGATGTCAGCTTCTCGGCGGCCAAGCCTAGGTGTATCAACCGTAAGAGCAATAGCCTTGAAACCAGCTCGTTCGGCTCTTCTCACCAGCTGAGCAACCACATTCCTATCCTTGTACACCTGTTAGCGCGATCCAGAACATTAAGTTGCATACTAAGAACCAAAAAAGAGAAGGTTAAATAGTAGTTTAGCTCACATAAAGCTTGAAGAAACGGATTCCGGGTCCGGTTGAAGCAACCTCTTCAACACTTGATGTAGCCCATGATGACAAAGTCTACAAAGTGAAGAAACTATTAGCACTTGATCACTTTTATTTTGTATATCTTAAGAGTAGAGATGCACAAGAGGTCCTAAGCCAGGCCCGAGCCAGTCCCTTTGTTCAATCCAATAGTTTGGTTGGGCCAATCAAGGGATGGTAATGGGACAGTAATTGGTAATCTCGGTTCCATATCTAATTATATAACCACGTCTTAAACATGTCTGGTATTTCTCGGGTATTGGATATACCTGTCAATTTGTCAAAAACCACCCATTGGATTTTTTAAATACATTTTTACTATTTTAATTTTTATATAATTTTATTACCCAAAAAAATTACACCCAAGGACAGAGAAAATAAAAAGAACATGTTCACACGTATGTATGCTTTGAGTAATCGGGACAGGTATCACTTAATACCATACCCGTCTCATGTGTGCACATCTCTAATATTAAATTAAAATTTCAATTGTTGGTATATAAATAAAACTACAAAATTACAAACCATTATAGTTCCAGCAGAAGATGCAGCTCTTGCTGTTGCATATTCACCTTCATTGAGAATAAAGAAACCGTATTAGCAAAGAAACATAGCTCACATGTATAAATCTCTACCATTCAAGCACGATTCGTTGTTTTAGAAACATAAACTAAATAAACCAATAACACGTGTTCAATTCACCTTCAGGATGAGCCATCTTCTGCATGGCTGTTGGTGCGAGCATTATAGGCATCGAGATCTTGAATCCTAAAATCGTGGTAGTCATGTCTATCTTGCTCACATCAATAAGGATACGAGGCCTAAACCTGTTTTGTCACCAAAACAAACATTATGAGAGCATACCATAATACTACAAATCCATGAAATTGTGAGTTTATAGTTAAACATAAACCCATAGTAGTCAAAGGCGCCTGGGCATTCTTATATTGTGTGTTTATACCGTCTAAAACCCCTAATATGGTCTGTTTATACCATACGTCTTGCTCTTAAAAAAAACCTTGCTGTATAAGTGCCTTCAACTACCTAGGATAACCAAGCTTACAAAATTCTCGAGAAAGCATTTCAGTTCTCTTCAAGAGTCCACTGATCCTCAGCACCCGAAGCATAGTAGTCGTAGACCATCTTTGGCAACTTCTCCTTGGCAATAGCCTGATACTCGGTGACATTTGTGACCTCCATTTCTCCTCACTATCCGCCTTCTGCAAATAAATCTTGATTTATTAAACAAATACGCCAGTTTTTCCAAATTTCTGTCCCTAAAGCGTCTTAAAGCAAACATAATTAAAGACTTAAAAACCGCAAAACAACTATTCAAGCTGAGTAACTTCAAGAAACTGCCACTAGAATATTTGTTGTACAGTGTGTACCCACTAATCGACATACGTAATGAAGAACTAACAGTATTAAGATAGAAAATATACAACTTTATGATGAACACATAAACAATGATATGATCAAGAAAGAAAACCTTTTGGGACTTGGGTGTTTTTTTTTTTTTGCCCCAAGTGAGGTGACAAGTATAGATAAGCAAAAAAAGGTTAGTAAAAAGTGTTGGAGATGGAAGACAAAGACATCATGTAGATTAAAAGGTTTGAAAAATTTTAAAAATAAAAATAAAAATCAAGAAAATGGATGAAGACAAATGAAAGGATGAGTAACATGAGGTGATGAAATGAAACAAAATGGATGATTCTCCTCCACTGGATTGCATGAGTGTCTCATAATTTTTGTTCATTATCGTCTTTACATCTCTAATTTCTACCCCAAAATAAAACTGTTTGATTCCACGATTTGTGACACCAGTATCATCTTGCATGTATGAATATATATACCTTTCTTTCTTTCTTTAAATGCCATCACCCAATATATATGTCACCATCACCACCAGTCCGCCACCACGCCAAGAAAGAACCTATAGAAATCTAAACAAAACCACTGTCAAAACCCAAAGAACATCAAACTTAGAAATTTTCATAGCATTGGGATTGCTTTTAATATGATCATCCGATTACTGTGTTTTAAAAACGCACACTTTGAGGGTTTGGAATTGGATAGAGATTCGTTAATCTCATTATGGCCTGTTTTTTACAATTAATTATATGATTTTGATAATCAGATATCTCGTAACTAATATGAAATATCCAAAAAAGGCTAAAATATATTGTCGAATACTGTGGGGATGGTTTTTTACGGTTTTCGGTATCCGTTTGTTACAATTTGAAAATTTTGAAATCGACCGATCTAAAGTTAACACAAAAAATCGATCGTAAGATCAAATTGGCGATTGGTTTGGACAGTTTCAGTTTTCAATCGTACCATGAACATCCCTAGATTCGATGAAAAAAAAAACCTATAAAGGAAATTTTTTTGCTCTTTATAGTCATAGCTTAGTAAGAAAACAATTTAAAGTAAAAGAAAACATTAATAAAGTAAAAATCAACATAAACATAATATAAAACTTTATTACATTTGGTTTTATTTTTCAGCTTGTTTTTTTGATCATTTTTTCTTTAATTACAATTTTTTTTAATAAAAAATATTTTTCCCAATAAGATTGGAGTAAGAAAAGAATACGTAGGGAAAAAAACCTACTTTAGTAAATAACTTTCAGAATTTCCAGGTAAATAGTTTTTTTCCTAAACCTTATTTTGGGTAAAAACTCCTCAAGTCTCAATATTAATATCACATCCGACAACTATAGTCTACTTAAATTAGTTGATTTGTTTGATGGTTGGGAATTACATATTTGGGTAACCTTTTTGTCTTTGATCACTGGTATACTCAAATTAATCCGAGAACCAGTTAATAATAATTATGACATGACTTAGAAAGAGTCAAATGAATCAATCATAATTATCTAATTCGATGTTCGCTCTGGTACGGGTACACGATTCAGTTACATTTTGATACGAACCGGTATAGCATGTAGTTCGGTTTGTTATACCCAAATCATACATAAATTCTAATATCATTTAATACTTTACAAATTCCAAACTAAAACATAAATGCAAAATTCAATTACCATCCTAATTACAAAACAAGATTCAAGTGATTTAGCTTAGAATTGTTAAAAATTATATATATATATATTAATTGTGAAGTTACTACTCACTCACAAAACGGTACTGTGCTACTCCAACTTTCTTTTATGCGTAGCTTACAAGTGGTTGCTACCTACATTTTTTTGCCACGTTGAAATGGTATTGCTTACACGTGTTTCTTCTGTGAATAAATTAAATCGTGCGATGTTCCCCAACCGTTGAACCCTGAAAATGAGCCTTGAGTCCTTGAATCATTTTGCTCACGGTTCCTCCGTATCAAGAGCTAGAGAAGCGAATTGTAAAGAACTTGAAGGTAAAGGCCAACTGACCAACACCTGAAAGTATACTCTATTCGATTAAAATTTTAATTTTGCATATAATTTTAAGACTGTTGATGTTTCTCTGTATGATAGTTCACCCACGTAATCGAAAAGGAAGAAGAGGGCATACCTAATGGCAATTTCCTTTGGTATTACTCATTTTACTAACTTATTTTCCTTTTTTACTTATTAATTTATTATGGTTTTGCTCATGATGGATGTATGTTTGATGTTCAATAGTGAAATGGCTACCCATTGAATGATAATTTTTTTCTTTCTAATCTCTTCTCTTTCCTTGAATTTGTATATACCGTGAAAAATGACATCGTTCATGTGGACAAGCATTTGCCCATGTAAGTGTTCTTCACCCTAATCCTTCGCATTGACAAAGGTAAATCTTAAGGTGCATTATAGATTCTACTTGGACTAACAACTTTTAGAATACTCTTGATGTCTATGCATCAGGTTGTACTAAGCTTCTGTAAGTTGATGTTATAATGACATAAACCATTAAATATTGCAGGGCCCTGTCTTGGAGGTGGTTTTCTATGGTGAATTGCATAATGACTTTGTTTGCTTTCATGATATGGATGGAACTGATCCATCAATAAAAAGAGGATGTTAAGATTTTTTTTGGATATGAATAATGTGGTTTCTTTTTGAAATTAAGTAATTTTGAAGAATCAACAACCCCTGGTGCATTAAAAATTAACAATGTTTATAGATGACTAGATGGGGTTGAAGAAACTTGGAAAGTCAGTTAGTTTAGAAAATTATATTTCATTAAAGTTTATGGTACATTTTAGTGTGGACAGGTTTTGTTACTTTGAATGGACCATATTGATAGATGGATATCTATAACCAGGTTCAAAACACAACATTGTTTACAAATGCCAGTCACAAAGATAACATATATACTAATGCTTTGATATTGTCTTCACAAACAAAGAGACATCAAACTGGAGGTTCGAAATGTAAGATCTATTAAAGAGCATGGCTTCACAATCTTTTGAACATAAACTGTCATCGCTAAAGCCTTAACAGTGAAATGATTATATGTAATCAACAATATAGACATAGTAGCAGCCTTTTTTTCCTATGCTACTTAATTTACTAAGAACTTTTAAAGTGGCTAATTTATCTTCCTTACATTTTTTAAGTGAACTACTATTATTTTCAGCCATAAAATCTGGTCTTATTATGGATATTAGAAACAGTATTATATAAGTGTCGAAACTATTCTTTAGTCTTTTATAAAATGGTAGGCGTGAATCCATTGGTACCAAGTTGTCACCCGCGCGAAGCCGCGGGGGCAAAATCGTAGTTAAATTCAAAGTAAAAGGTAAATTTTATAACTTAATTTTTTATAAATCAAGAAACTTAACATAAATTTTACTTAATAATGTGCCCAACAACTTCCCATAGCTACACGATACCCAATATTTCGCCGGAGTCCATCTAAATCACCGGAAAACCGCCATGAAAAATTTTCAAAAAACAAAATCTCCTTTCTCCAACACTAGTCTTCCTCTTTCTCTCTTGGATATTAACTTTCGGAAGGAACACTTCTTGTTTAAAGTTTTTGGAACGATTAGCATAGTGTACCAGTTAATCGAATTGCTCAACCTAATTCGCAAAACCAACGCCATTTGGAACAATTTGGAACACCAAATTTGTCTTATTTGAATGGCCTACTGAACCTATTTGGAACGTAGCGAATTCCGATTGGCTACATCCCGAACCAATTCGCATTCGCGGGTGTTTGAGCGAATTTGTTAACTTTGGAATCAATGCCTCCATTGTTGTTGTCCAGTCACACTTGAAGCGAAAATGGGTGTTTTTTAAACCAAATACTAGCATGAAACCTGCGCGATACTGTGGCGACATCCTCTCGCGCTTTAGTGTATTGTACCAATGTTAGTTTTCTTATTCGTGTAATATTTTACAAAAGTTTATTACGCTAATTGTTTAATTTTTATTAAGGATTTTGAATTGAAGCATTAATGTGGTCTATTTATGTTATAAGCCTTACACATGTCAAAGTGATAATTTAACATTAAAATTATCATGTACTTTCAAAAACCATTGTTTCTGTGCATAAAACTAAAACATAAATAATAAAATATCAATCACAAAAATAATAATTAAAATTTAAAAATCTAGGTGTTGACCTGATACCGACTGAATTTAAGTATGTTCGTCACCGACATGACTTTTTTTTACTGACTATAACATCAACCTGGCGCAACGCGCTCAGTGTGTTACCTATTTCATCTTAAACTGTAACTCATACATGTAACTAAGATTGAGTTTTTACTTTTATAGATTTTTTAATAGTTTACCATAATTAAATTTTATATATTATATGAATTTTAATGCATAACGCATTTTTAACAAAACTTGAAAATTGTTAACATTATTAACTATTTATTTGTATATCAGGTACATTTTAATAAATATGAATAAACATGCATGCATAAGTGAAAAAAAAACTTTCTAAAAAGTAAAAAAGTTGCAATTTCTACCCTTTAATGACTTGTACATTGACGTAATAATGACCTGCATATTACAATTCACACCTTAATATTCAACAGACTTTATATCAAAATGTCGACAAAAATAAGCACGTCGCAACGGTATATTAGGTTTTTTAATACCTAATATAATAAATGATATATAAGAAAACAACAAAACAACTTAAGGGGATAGAAGGGTAAATATTATTTAAATTTATAAAAGTTTAGTATAGTTTAGGGGGGACAAAGCGTAATTATAATTAAATGAATTAAATGTGTCGTACTGTGTTGGGGGGGGGGGGGCATTGACTCAATGACCATAATACCCCTTTAGCCACGTTAAGACATGCAACAAGGATGGTAAAATGAGCAACAACTCTTATACGTCTTAAAATATAACGAGATCCTTAACTTTCTCTTTATATATAGTACAGATAAAAATAAAATAGAAAATATGTTGTGTCAACCTTATATAAAACATTAAAGCGACTTACACATTATAAAAATAAACGTTAAACAAGAGTAAAAGCTTCAGAATTTAAGTTCTCCAATTCCTTTGTATCCTTGATTGGATCGAACGCATCCTCTTCCTCAAAGTCTAGCATTCCAATAGTTCCCTTTCAAATTTATCCCCTCCTATAATACCAATGGTGTGGTCAATTCTATTTCTAGCTAGGTTGTCCACATTGACAATCCCTATAATTAGGTATGTGAGAATCAGGCATGTACCTCTTCCTGTTAGTACACATTTTGTCATCTAGATATTTGTTTATTGTATTGGTATTTGTATTAAATTATAAGGGGTATTTCAGTAAATGTACTGGGTAACTTCGTCATATAATGACACATTCGTTAGAGTAGTCAATAACGAATGTGTCCATTCGTACTTATTTTGGTCCATTCGTTAGATCTGTTAGCGAATGAGGACAACGAATGTGTTATTCGTTAGTCTGAACGTATGATGACGAATGAAGCTCATTCGTTATGGCTTTTATAACGAATGACTTCATTGTCTATATATATATATGTAATGAATCAATTAATTTAAGAAGTTATTCATATTATTCGTTTGAGCCTCGTTACGCTGCCCAATTGCTCTCTTAATCTCTAGCTTAACGTAATTCAATTTTCACTTAATCGTATATCATATCAGTGACTAGATCTTAATTGTATATTGATCATAATCAATCAGATAGCTATGGTTTCTCAAGTGGTATCAGAGCCACTGTCTGATTGATTATCGATTAGGTATAGTTTAAACATCAATTGAGGCTGTAATTGATTGTTAAAGGTATTAAAACTGATATCGTAACTATACGGAGTATTTTTTGGTTCAATTATCTACTGAATACATGATAACTGATCTTAATATGTGGTACATATTGTTTGTAATCAACTCTTGATCATTTGTAAGAGTTTAGTTGTATTATTTTGATTCAATTCAAGCGAATTAAGAATTTGTATGTTTTGGCGTGAACAGGGTACACTTTGGATTGGTTTCTGGTAAAATTGAACGTGTTTGGATTAGAGTTTGAGGTTTTGAATGGTTTGATGAGGTTCGGATTGATTTGACGAGTTGTTTGAATGGTTGACTGTGGATTTTGGTTGTGATTTAGACAAGTGTTACAGGTTTGTATTTCGTCTGGATTTTGGTTTGAATCTGGAAATCATATGAAGATTTGAATGCACATTCGTTACCTGATGAATGCACATTCGTTAGACGTAACAACTCATTCGTGTAAATAGTGATAATCACTTTGCTAGCTGTCATTCTGTTATAACAACCTATCGTCAACACAATGTCATATTCGTTCAATTATAAACTTCATTCTTTTACCTTCATTCGGTGTTAGAAGTATCATTCATCATCATTTATTCGCTACAGAAGTATCATTCGTCAACTCATCATTCGTTACCCAGTCATATCTCATTCTAAACACAGTTTCATACGTTAAAGTATTTTCCTCATTTGTTATTCAAAACTTTCATCTTTTGACAGTTTTCACCCTAAACTTTGCATATTGATTGTTTTAACTCTATAATTTCAAAAATGGCTAATTTCTATGCCTTAGCTTCTCAAAGCATGATCATGCAATAGATATTACATTTAGATGCTGAAATCAGGTCTAATTCAAAATGTCCTAGACTGATGAAGTTAAGTGATTTTGCTAAGTGGGAACCGAGGTTTAGAGAACACTTGGGATCTGTAGATCCTGACTGTACTAGTAGTCTCAGTAATGTTTATACTTCTTCATTGCTTGGCGATCCCACTACGAGCTATGAAGAGAAACCTTTTGAAACTTACTCAGCAGAAGAGAAGAAAGCTTTGGAAATCGAGACCAGGGCTTATTCAACCTTGACAATGCCTTTACCTGAGAATATATTCCATCAAGTTGCTAGTATCAAAATATGTGCTACTTTGTTTCAGCACTTAAGAATGAGAAGTATGGGTAATACTTTGGAGAGTAAGAAAGCCATGTTAAAGTTTCAGTTAAGAAACTTTTATTTATTCAAAGGGGAAACTGTTAAGAATATGTTGACTAGGTTTTGCTACTTGATTGCTGAAATGGCAAATCTGTCTATGGAACCTAGTCAATTTGACCAATTGACACTATTAAAAATGCATTACTAAGTTCATATTCTACTAGCTTATTGGTTTTGAAAGAGAATAATTTTTTCACGAATGATGATCTTACTGCATTGGAATTCATGAAAAAGATTGAAGAAAGGGAGTATGACTTGAGGTGTTAGAATTCATATAAAGATAATCAAGGTCCTACCTTGTATGGTGGTTCACTTCCCATGAGTAGTAGTTCAGTTCCTATCACTACTTTTTATTCACAAAACAACCAAGAAGTTCCACTAGCTGGTGATTCCATGCCTAATGTATGTTTTATGGCTTCTGGTTCAAGTAGCTCATCTGTTGGTGTAACATCCCGAAATTTCCAAGTAATATTAATTATATTACTTAATATTAGAGAGAAAGTTTACCCGGGTTATTAGGAAATAAATAATAGAATATGAGTTGGTATGGGTCGGGCTAGTGTTGGGTAATGGATGTGGGTTGTGGACTTGGATTAATTGAGATGGGTTAAATAAGAATGGGATTTCAGGGATATAAATACCCCCAAAATCCCAAAAATATCTTCATTTACATCTATTTCTTCACACACTCAAAACACACACATTCTAACCGATCAAGATTCGAAGCCGAGACCCGAGATTTTGTTGATAGATCTGAGTTGGTAAGGTAAGAACAAATCCAACAAAGCTAATATTACTGAAAATGGTTAGGATTGGATGGGTTAACCGGACCCGAAACCCAAACTGCCCAAATCGGACCCCTAAAACGTCGATTTTAGGCCGATTTGATGGTTGGGATTTGTAGGCGCCGATCATAGGATTCCGTGGGTACCAAAATCGAGTTATTTGGCTAAGAAACGAAGGATTTATGGGCAAACAGATCTGCAGCGCGATAACTTCGCCTGCAAGATTAAGTTCGCCTGATGAACTTCGCCTTCAAGCGTAACTTCGCCTTCAAGCGTAACTTCGCCTAAGGATAACTTCGCCTACGGCCAAGTTCGCCTAAGGATAACTTCGCCTACGGCCAAGTTCGCCTAAGGATAACTTCGCCTGAAGCCAAGTTCGCCTAAGGTTTAACTTCGCCTGAAGTGAAGTTCGTTTAGAAAATAAATTAAAAACCTAATGGAAAATGTGTTAAGGCAGTTATCGAAAATAAAATTTTTCCAAGCTGACCTGGCAGCTTAACCCCAGCCAGGGGCTCCGCCCCTTGGACCCCGCTAGGGGCTGCCGCCCCTAGACCCCGCTGCCAGGGGCGCTGCCCCCGGACCCCCGTTCGTTGTGGGTAGTAATTAAGACTAGAAAGATGTTATAAGTAGTGATAGTTAAATTGATATGTATACTTGTTATACAGTCAGCCGTGCACAACTGAAGAAAGGGATTACGATCAACGGAGAACGTAACCGTGTTCAGGTGAGTTTCTAGCCCCATTTCCTTGTTATGTTTTCGGGGCTGTGTGCATACTCGATGTGAAGTGTGAATTCACTTACCTTAAGTGGTAAGTGTATGCTATAGATGTTATACGAGGTATATTTTATAATGCTTGTCGGTACGTGAACGATCTTCGGATATTGCACGTATCGCCAAGGATAGTAAATTCCAAGTGGTTGATAGTGTGTATGAATGTTATGATATAACATGTTTATTACGTAAATACCGAACTGATATGAAGTGTGATATAGGCAGGTAGAGGTAGAGTGTGTTAGAAGTGGCAAGAGTCTAGTAAGGGTGTTAGTGGCATAACGTGAGCGCGTGATAGGGAAAGCCTGTATGTGCCATCGTTATTATGTGTGTATGATTGTTGATGTGACTTGCTTATTATGTAAATGATATGAAGCGTGTTGTAGACAAGTAGAGGTAGAGCGTGTTAGAAGTGGCAAGAGTCTAGTAACAGTGTTAGTGGCATAACGATAGTACGTGGTAGGTTAAGCCTATACGTGCCTTCGTTATTAAAGTGGCAAAGTGGCATAACGTTATACGTTATTAAAGTGGCAAAGTGGCATAACGTTATACGTTATTAAAGTGGCAAAGTGGCATAACGTTATACGTTATTAAAGTGGCAAGGTGGCAAAGTGGTAGGCGTAAATAAGAGGCTAAGTGGTAATGTAAGCAGGTTAGATAGTGGACTACGTGTCTGCAGATACGTGTATGATGCATGTAGTGGTTGTATGATAAGTTGCTTGATTAACTAGAACTCACTCAGCGTAGCTGACTTTTAGTATGCACGCAGGTGAGCTGATTACAGAGTTAGCATGAGGATGACACACGGCATGGATTGAACGGCTGGCATCTGAAGAAAGAAGCAAAAAAAAATGTGTTGAATATAAAGTTTTGTGTTATGGTATCAAAGAAAAGATTTAATGTTTGTAACAAATGATTGATGTTTTATATTCCGCGAAAAGTTTTAATAAACTCTGATTTGAAGAACTGTGTTTATGAGTAAATCCGACGTTAAAGTAGGGCTACCGGGTTCGGGGCCTTACAGTTGGAGTATTCAATTTGATGGTTTAAGTAATTCTTATACTTCTCAACCACCACATGTTAATATGAAAGAAGTAGAAAACATTTTTCATTCTTGAGTGCGTTCATGATGTCTTATGAACAATTGGTGGGTGATGAACAATTGGTGGGTGGAAAAATTGTAACACCATGGCAAAATAAAAAGTATTATTATATTATATAAATGAGATTAAGACATATTTATAATGGGTTATGTGAGAATTAAGATCCATAAGTTAAATATAGTATTTTATGCTAGGAATGAAGGGGAGTATATATATTGTAAAACACGTGAGAAGTTAGGGGGAATAAATAAAGTTTGGTCGTAAGTTAAGAAGAAACGAACGTTTTCGGTTAAACGCGTGAATATTAAACCCGACATTCCAGAAAATGTACATGGTTGAATTCATCTGAATACTGTAGAGAATTGAAAAGCGAGAACGCCGGCGAAAACGTGACTCAATCTGAATTATAACAAAACGGGAAAATGCAAATTATTAATTTTAAACACGTTCGTTAAAGCACATGTACCGTTAAGCTTGTAAAAGTTAATACTATCGTCGTATTTGAGATTTGTAATTTAGATAAAATAAATCAAATAGACACCAAAAGTTTAGATGAGTTGTTTATGGGAAAAACAACCACACTAATTTTATTAGGTTTAGAGTAACACAAAAACCGACACCGGGTAACGATCGTCAATAATTTATTAGCGGGAATCATAAGCTAGCGAGACAATTTTATATCGAGATTGAAATAAATATTTTGACGAAATATATTTGGAAAATATAACGTCACTTTAAGTAGCGGGTTCGTTGAAGCAAGAGATCGAAACACGATCGTAAAACGCGTTTAAAACCGCACTATATAAGTGGGTCTGCCCCCACTTTACATTCATTTCAACAAAAAATTTCTGCATTTTAGAGAGAGAAAGGTAGAGGGAGGTTAGTGTATTCCGGCAAGGTGGCCGACGGCCGACGGCGGTCCGATGGTGGCCGATGGTGGTCCGACGCAGTTGTCCGGTGGTGGCCGAAGCCCGTCTTCTATCCAGAACCATTTTTTGAAGCCCCAAAGGCGTTGGTAAGCTTTGTTTGTCCTAAATTTGAGTTTAAGTTCGTTATAAACATGTTTTAAAATCTGGACAGATTGTATTAGTCTTGCTTGTCCGCAAAGATCGGTCTATTACTGAAGGTCTAACAGTCTGATCATCTTAATATTGTTACGAGGGTTCATAACCCATATATAATAACTTTGAACAGTGGATATGAGGATTGGAGTTGCTTAAGTTTGGTTTCTAAACCTTTTCTCGTGTTTAGCTTGCTGGGCGGATTCTGAAAATGCCGCTCTAAAGAAATGCAGATTCCCAGAGATCTGACCATCGGATCGAGCTGAAGTTTTTGGTGAACCTTCCTAACAGATAGATCTTTGATTCCACCGAAGGAATCGATGTTAAGATGTTTAGATGGTGAGTTAGCTTTGTAAACTACTGGTCAGATTTTAGAACAAAAATAGTTTCTTAAAAACGCATTGTTATATCCGGATCGCATTGCATGTCAGCTATGAGTAGATATTGAGACATGAACCAAACGCGAGAGGGGATAACTATTATCTCTTTAAAGTTTGATAAAATTAGATTTTGACAGATTGAAATAAATAGTATTATTAAGTATTGTTCGGAATATTAAAATGTGGTAGATGATTATTTTAACTATAGTTAGTTTACAAACGAGCGTTAAAAACAAGAGTATAAAAGTGAATAACAAATATAAATTCCCAACCACTCGTGTTAAAAACGGTGCAATTGAGACTTGGACGATCTCGTGTTTGCATGTATACACGGTATTTTGTCTGAAATAGTTTATCTGGATAGTGACCACAATTAAAATTAAAAATAAAAATATCTTTAGATAATGTAAACTTTTATATAAAATATGAAAACAAAATTTGTATATTAAGTATACTAATATACGAAATAATAATAACGGTTATATTATGTTTTGTTAAAAAAAACGGTATGTAATATATTTGTTAAAATTCAAACACGCGTCTATATGACAGATAATTTATTTATATTAGAAGATTATATTTTAAAATAAATATATACTTTTCATTAAATAACGTACAAGTTTAGTTTTCTTAAACATATATTAGTTTTACAACGATTATTTAAAACTATGTTGTTCCAATATATTTATAGGATATTTTGAAACGTTCGATTCAATTACAATTTTTCTTAAACAATAAAAGTTTGTAATTTAGTTATTAGAATTATAATAAATAAGACACGTGAGGATAAATAAATAAATTTATGATAAGATTCTATTTGTATCTATGTTTATGTGTTAATATACTTTGTATTAAACATAGGAATCCATTTATCATTTGGATGACTATTAATAAGATCTTGACGTTGATTGGCATATTATCACACGTGAATGTTATTTGAGCTGAGGAAAATGTGAGTTTTCTCGTAAATACCCTCGTTTTATCGATTATAAATGTTTTTGGGGGAAAAGTATGTAAACTAAGGGCTATATATTTTACAAATTGTGTTAAATGAGATGATTCATTATGAAAGGAAAAGCCGTTAACCTAGAGAGAAAGTGCCTAAAAATATTGGTAGAACTATTGGGGTGATGCCCCCCCCCCCGCGCTCTTGCAGTCGCTCTGATTGAAAAGGTGGGAATATTTTGATTTTGGTATGCATCAGGTTTATCATAAATGATAGTCATACATGTGTTGTACTCTTTGCTCGTTTACAACTAATGCATTTTGTTTAGGAAATATATAACTATCTTTGATAAAGTGGAAATTAAATTCCCATTGAAAAGAATGGTGAATAATGAAATTTATCATTGATAAGAACAATGAATAAATGGGAGTAAAGTCGAGAACTGTCACATACCGGTTTTTAATTGAGAAACTCACTAACAAAATTATTTTAACATACTTTTAAGGTAAATGAAGAAAATGGATGCTTCGTGACGGATTCGGGTATGGTGTTGTGCTTTTGAATGAATAATAGTTGGACTTGTAATTTAAAATAGAACTGTGCATGTTTGGCACGTGTAAAACTATGATATTTAATAAAGTCCAACTAATAGTTCCTTATTTTTGAATATGATTAGCTGAACAGCGTGCGTCACCGCCCAAATTAACAAAATTAAGTCTTCCGTTGCCAAGTTAACGATTGTTGAGGTGTGACAAAAATTGCTACAAGTGAGTTGACCGATGAAGACTATGACCAGATTGACCCTGATGATTTGGAGCTAATGGATTTAAAGTGGAATATCGCTATGACTGTGAGGAAAATGAAGAAGTTTATGTAGAAAACAGGGAAGGATTTGCCTACTTTGAACAAAAGGGTTAGGTTAGATAAGTTAAAGCTTTGATGTTATAACTGTCAGGACTAGGGTCACTTTGCTAAAGAATGTGACAAGCCAAAGAAAAAATATTCGGGACCCCGTACTCAAGACAGAACTTCTAGTAAGAAGTATACTGAGTCAAAAGAAAAGACTTCTGGGGTGAATTAGTGAAAACTGGTGGGTCAGAAGCTTTGGTTACTACTGATGGTATTAACTAGAATCAAAGGCTACTAGGTAACTCACCTAATGGTAATCAAGCAAATTTGGCCATGTTTGAGAAAGTTGAACATTTTGAAGATACAAGTGATGATTCAGAAGTTGAGGCTGGTTCTGATATTTCTAGCCAAGAGTCAAAAGATTCTTTTGCTTGTATGGCTTAAATCGAGGAGGTTAGTGCTAATCTTGCTATTCTTGAAGCTGTTAATATAAATCCTAAAGTTTTGAATGAATATGTGATTTCACAATGTCCTCAATGTGATGAATACAAGTCTAAGCTTAAATTGATTCGTCATCACAATGAGATGTTGATGAATGACTTAACTATAGTTCGTGATAACTATAGACAAGCCTCTAATCTTGAACAAAGATCTAAAGTAAAATGAGGGGTTGTCAAATAGTAATCATGATCTAAAAGCTAAAATCTCAGGAAAATTATTAGCTATCAATCGACAGTTTCAGAAAATCTTGAAATCGAGAATTAAGATTACTATAGTTATGTCCTCAATGTGATGAATACAAGTCTAAGCTTAAATTGATTCGTCATCACAATGAGATGTTGATGAACGACTTAACTATAGTTCGTGATAACTATAGACAAGCCTCTGATCTTGAACAAAGATCTAAAGTAAAATTGAGGGGTTGTCAAAAAGTAATCATGATCTAAAAGCTAAAATGTCAGGAAAATTATTAGCTATCAATCGACAGTTTCAAGAAATCTTGAAATCGAGAATCAAGATTACTGAACGCGAGAATGAGGTGCTTGACTTGAAAAATAAACTTGAAAATTTTAGAAATTCTTCATTTTTATTAAATGAGATAATTGAAGTATCTGGTAAACAGAAAGGATCTTAAAATGATTTAGGATTTGTTGAGGTTCCTCTGCCATTTTATAATGATTATTCCAACAATCCATTTATGGGAGAAAGGACAAATGTTGATATCAATAGTTATTTGAATGTTGACCCTCTTGTAATTATTGAACCAATAATCATTAAAGAGGAACCAAAACAAATCAAATAAGAAAAACCAGTTTCTAAAGTATCAACTCATGTAACTCATATTCGAAGCAATAAAGTTTTTGTTGAATCTGTTGACGATGTGGTCATTGAAGATGTTTTTTAACCCGAGGCGGTACACAAAGAACAAAATATTCCTCGTTCTAATCACATTCTTTGTGAACCACATGAATTTGAAGAAAACTGTGTATTGGTCAAACATGCCTAAAGTGATCAAAAAGAAATCAGAGAAACCAAGTATTTATGATGTGGATTTACTGAAATTCATTAATCCGACTGAGAGTAAAGTAAAAACTAGAAGAATTTTTAAATTAAAACGTGTTAATAAGGTTTTTGATGAAAAAGACATTCCTGTACACTTAATCAGACCTGAGTTGATTGAGAATGTCTTTCATAATGAGACGTCAAACTTAAATGTTATTGAAAAAACTTTTGAAATATCCAAGTTGTTGAACAAAACAGTTACTAAACCTAAAGTAAAACCTCAAATGAAATTTGTGGAACCTGTTAAGTTTGTCAGCTCAACTGAAACTGATACTCTACAAAGTATCTCAATAGAATCAAGGTTAAGGTCAGCAGCAAAGGCAATTTAACAATAACAACTTTTAGCCTCAACAAAACAATCAGCAAATTATTCCCCAACAGAAATACTTAATCAAAGAATTTACAAAATCATCCTCAAGTCACTGGAAATCAGAATAGAGCCAATGCACCACAACCAAGGAACCAAGGAAATGTTGTTTCTGGTCAACAACCTCAAGATGGGCTGTTTGACTGATGCAATCATGCAAAAGAGATTAAAAAGGCTAATTTAGCATTCATGGCTAAAATCATTGATCAAGCTGAATCTTCAACATCTCAGGTACATTTCAATTACTTAATCTCAGATTTACTTGATTTATATGACCCATTGAGAAAGGAGATTGGAGAATTGCAAGCTGAGTGCTTCAAAAAGGAGAGTATAATCAATGTCTATGAGATGAGTGAAATAACATATGAAAATCAAATTAAAAGTTTAGAACAGGATGTTCTTGATAGTTATGAAACTCAGTCAAGATACACCACTGAAATAAAATGATTAAAGAAGATGTATTTGGATGAAAAATTCAAATACCCAACTTCAAGTTGAAGTTGATTTTCTGAAGAACTTGGTTGCAACTGGCAACATATGTGGGAAATTGGTGAAGATTAAAGCTAAATATAAGTATAAAGTTGGTACACCACCTTTTAATGAAAACTATTCATTAAAGGTTGACAAGAGAAGAAAGAAGCTTATCTGGAACAGTTCAAGAAGGTATTCAATGAGAAAAAGGAATTCATTGTAAACTACAAGAAGGTTGTTGTGAATGAAGAATGAGAGTTTGTTTTGAAAGATGATGACACAAGAGAAGGTAAAAATGATAAATCTGTTGAAGTTGAAGCTTGTATGAATGATCAAGAGCCAAGTGATTCATTTGAAGACAACTCAAGTGTCTTAAGTGGAAAGTGTTCAAGTTGCGGGAGCAACAAGGGTAAAGAATAGTAAAGTAAGAACTCAAAGGACAAGATTCCAAAATTACCCAACTTAACACCCAAAATGAAGAAACATCATGAACAAATGAGAAGAGACCAGAAGTCTTTTGACATTCGTGGAGGGACTCAAGGTAAGAAAAGCAATATTGTCATTCATTCAAACAAAAATTCTTATAAGAAACCAAATGTCAAAGTGAGTAAGGAACGTGAAGAAACTTCAAAAATGATGATCAGTTTCTACCAATCTATCTAGTGTTCTCCAACCATAACCTATTTTGCATAGGAGATGTAGAGAACATGGAAGAGTATACTAGAAGATGGTTGAGACCAAGAAAAGAAAGCAATTTGAATGAAAATTATGTGAAAATGGAAAAGGTTTTTTTTGTAAAAAGTTCAGTAAAAGGAGAAAATGACAATTTTAAAGAATCTCTACCATTCTCAATTAATTTTGATGGTTAACTCACCCATCAAAAGAAAATTGGGATTGAACCTCCAAGACCAAATGAACGATTTAAGAAGGGAAACGCAAGTGAAAGTCACAAAGGACAAGTATGGTGCAAAATCTGTGATATCTATGGCCATCACACTGATTCTTGTCAAGAAAGATTCTCTCCTGAACCATTTCATGTTCCAGAAAGTACCATGTTTGGTCAAGATTTTGTTGAGTACTTGAATAAGTGAAAGAAGAAAGTGGATGTTGAAAATAAAGAAGAAGTTGAAAAGAAAGAGAAGTGTGATAACCAAGAAACTTAACAAATGCTCATCAATCAAGTCTCAAGCTTCTGGGAAGTCCTATGAATTAGAAGAATATGTATCCATTGATAAGAAAAGACAATTCTAGAAGAGAGTTTTCAAGAGGAAACAAGGAAAAGTGTTGACTGGTGATGAAAAATTCATTCTGAAACATGGTTATGAACCAAGAGGGTTCCACTGGAAACCCAAGGAAGAAACTCCAAAACTGATCATCAAGAGAGAGACAGTAATAGAAGAATGCACAAGCAGAATTCCTTACCGTGGAAATTTGTTTGAAACTGGTTATGAGACTGACGAGTCTTGTGAATTGGTTATGACGATACAAAGCCAAATTCAAGTACTGTTGTAATTTATGATGATTTGCAAGCTAGTTTGGCTTGTGATTCATCACTTAACTAATCACTTTGTTTTCAACTATGCATGAACAATCCACAAAGTCAATGACGTATGGTAAATGGATAGTGGATGTTCCATGTACATGACCTGTGATAAGAGATCACTGGTTAAGTATGAAGAGAAATTTGAAGGTCCTGTTGCTTTTGGAAGTGATTAAAATGGAGGGAAAATTATGGGCAAGGGTATTCTCATAAATGGAAAAGTTTCTTTTGACAATGTATTTTTTATTGGAGGCCTACAATATAACCTTTTAAGCATATCTCAAATATGTGACAGAGGTTATAAGGTTGGTTTTGATGAATCACATTGTTTAATTTTGAAACTAGAGTTTGTGGTACCACCTGAAATGATTATGATGATGGCACCAAGAAATGGCAATCTGTATAAATTGAAGATGAAAGATGCTATTTATAGAGGTGGAACTTGTTTTGTTTCCAAAGCCTCTGAAAATGAAACCAAGCAATGGCACCGAAAATTATGTCATGTGAATTTGAAGAATATGAACAAACTTGTGAAAAGTGAACATGTTATTGGTTTGCCATCAAGGGAGTTCAAGTTAGAAGACAAATGTGTATCATGCCGAAAGGGAAAACAACACAAATCATCTCACAATACAAAGCTTATAAACTCCATTGATCAAGTGCTTGAAATGCTTCACATGGATCTCTTTGGTCCTGTAAGTGTTCCAAGTATTGACAAAAAGAAGTATTGTTTAGTGATCATAGATGATTTCTAAAGATTCACTTACTTCCTAGGTTTAAAAGACGAGACTGCAAAATTGATTAAGAGTTGTGTAACTAGAATTGAGAATCAATTGGATGCAAGGGTAAAGGTAATGAAAAGTGAGAATGAATCTGAGTTTAAAAATGAAGTTATGACTGAATTTTGTCTTGCAAAAGAAATATTTCAGTAATTCAGCGACCCAAGAACTCCTTAACATAATGGTGTTGCAGATAGAAGTAATAGAACATTAATTGAGGCTGCAAGGACCATGTTAACAGATGCTTATCTATATCATTTTGGGCATAAGCTATCGCATGCTATGTTCAGAACATGGCTCTTCTCAACAAGAGACAAAATAAAACTCCTTATGAGATCTTGTATAAAAGAAAGCCCTACATCATGTTTCTCAAGACTTTTGGTTGCAAATGTTCTCTAATAAACATCAAATACTATCTAAACAAATTCCAAGCAAAGTCCCTAGACTATTTCTTTGTTGGATAGTATTCACACACAAAGGCATATAGAGTATATGTGAAAGATTATTTGAGTGTGATTGAATCATTTAACATAATTTTCAATGAGAATCAGTTTAATACTGTTGATGGAGCTAGTTGGTTGTTTGATTTGGAGAAGTTAATAAAATCTTTCAAAATCTATCTAGAGAAATTGATGAATATTCTTACAGAACAAGTGTTCCTGAAGAAACCATTGAAGAAAATATTGACTTACACAAGTTATGGTCTAAGTTTGCTAATGCATACACTAAGTTCTCTTTTAAAAGGAAGGTTTATGAAGATGAGTATAATGAACAAATGGTGAGCCACAAAACAAGAACACACTGAAACATCTGGTGGTCAAAATGATAATCAACAAGACCAAAATAAACATGACAAATTTTCAATGTTTGAGAATTTATTTCAGAATCTAAATCTTTCAAATGCTGGTGCTTCAACATCCAATCAGAATGTGGAGGAAGCTGATCTGAAAGATATTGCGCAAGATGTGAATATTGAAGAACCTTAACAAAATGATTCAACCTTTGATCCAAATCTAACCACAACTCAAATCATTCAAACTTCTTCAGTTCAGAGAAACCATCCCATTGAATATATCATTGGTGACTTGCATCAGAGAGTGACCATAAGTTCTTCTGAAACTGCAAACATTTGCTTATATTCATGTTTTTTTATCCCAAATAGAACCAAAGAACATTGTTCAAGCACTAAAGGACAACAGTTGGATAGAAGCAATGCATGAGAAGTTAGAATAGTTCATAAATTTGCAAGTCTGGGAGCTAGTTGATATGCCAAGAGGAAAATATTTAATTTGAACCAAATGGGTTTTCAGAAACAAAAGGGATGAAAGAGGAAATGTAACGAAGAACAAGGAAATATTAGTTGCCCTTAGATGCTTACAAGCAGAAGGAATTGATTTTGAAGAGGTGTTTTCTCTTGTAATAAGGTTGGAGGCCATAAGAATCTTATTGGTATATGCTGCATAAAAGAACATTAGAGTGTTCTAATTGGATGTTAAATAAGCTTTCTTGAATGGAAAGATAGAAGAGAAGGTATTTATCACTCAACCTCTAGGTTTTGAGGATCCTAAGTATCCAAATAGAGTGTACAAACTTAACAAGGATCTATATGGATCACATCAAGCTCCGAGAGCTTGGTATGATTAGTTGTCAAATCATCTGCTTGCCAATGGATTTCAAAGAGGATTCATTGATAAGACCTTATTCTACTAGATTAGAGGAAGATATTTACTCTTACTTCAAGTGTATGTTGATGATTTCATACTTGGTTTTACAAATGAACACATGTGTATAGAATTTGAAGAAGCCATGAAGTCAACATACAACATGAGTTTTCTGGGAGAGATGAATTTGTTCCTTAGATTGCAGTTCAACAGAAACTGGAAGGAATATTCATTAGTTAATACAAGTATGTACAAGACATCTGAACCAAGTTCAAATGCCAAGATTTGAAGACTACTTCTACTCCAATGGACACACGTGAAAAGATGGTAGCTGATGAAAAGGAAGAGCATGTAGATCAACATGAATACAGAGCCAAGATTGGATCACTGATGTATCTGATTGCTTCTAGACCAGATGTCATGTTTGTTGTGAAAAGAATCTTCAGATATTTGAAGGGAAAGCAAGACTTGGGAATTTGGTATCCAAAGAACAAATCCTTTGATCTTCTTGCCTACACTGATAGTAATTATGTTGGATGCAACGTGAGTAGAAAGTCAACATCTCGTGGCTATCAATTTATGGGAGACAGGCTGGTTTCATGGCAGTGCAAGAAGCAAACTACTGTGTCAATTTCAACTGTTGAAGTTGAATATATTGCTGCATCTATTTGCCGTGCTCAGGTCCTCTGGATTCAAATCAACTACTTGATTATGGTATGAAATTCTTTAACACTCCTATTCTTATTGATAATACTGCAGCTTTGTTTATTATGAAAAATCATGTTCAACACTCAAAGACCAAACATATTGAAATCATACACCATTTCATTAGATGTTGAAATGAGAAAGGACTAATAGAAATGAAAAGAGTTGAAACTAGTGACAACTTGGCATATTTGTTCACCAAGCCACTAGATAAGACTATATTCAATTTCTTATTAATAGCTTTAGGCATGATCAACTCTGATAAATTCTGATTGATTGTTTAAAAGGTCTTGAGTGATTTTATAAGTGCTTATGTTATTTTTGTTGTGTTCAAATTGTACTTAAATGAATATGTGTGGCTTAAGTATCTATGATGCTTAAGTATGAATTTGTGATTATGACTCATGATTATTGATAAGTGTGAGTGAATCTATTTTGATTTGAAATATCTGCATACTTGTCTAAAAATTGATCATGATTACTGTTTTGAAATGATTAGGCATTGTGTGCTAAGGACAAGTTGGTTTATACATGTTTTATCTTGATGTAATTTCATGTCTGCCTGCTTGTGTTTATGCATCAATGTAACTCACTGATTATGTTTGATTATGTGTACATTTTTCTTTTGTCAAAATTGCTTTTGTGTTAGAACTCATATGATTAAATGATTTATCAAAGAATTTTTTCGAAAGTAAAATGTATTTGATAAAAGAACAAACTATTGGTGCTGAGACATGATAAGATTATTCAGTTCAAGCTTAAAGAAGCTTAAAATGTTTTAAATGAAAATTGATCCAACCATTTAGGAAATGATAAAAAAATTGATTATTTACACTAATCTTATAGATTTAATATGCTAAAAGACCATTAGCGCAATCATTAATAAGTATGGTTGATTTCCATGACATGTAAAAACTGAGGTCATATAAACTAAATAGTACTGCTAAACTTAATGTGGAGATACATTGTTTAAATATGCATGTTTCAAGATAAATCTCTCCACATTATAGGCCAAAAGGTAACTACCCAGTAAAACACAAGCTTGTTGGTATTTGGGCACTCAAAATGACTCATTTTATATACGGCAAAGAACAAAATTGTGCAGAAAGATTATACATCAACCAAAATTTGATAAAAATACAAACCTGAGGGTTTAAACTAGAACAACAAAGGTGGTGCATCATTATAATTCCTAAACACCTTGAATGAAAAGCATGTAAGTTTGAAGTTTTGAAAAGATAAATTTATTAAAGAAAAATTATTCACGTTCTGTCATTAAAGATATTTTGACCAAATATCAGGGGGTTGAAGTCAATTTGGGGTGATCCGGAGAAAGCCAAATATGATTTGAGAAGAGATATGAGACATCATAGTGCATTAAGTGTTATCCATTTATGTATTATGCAAACAATTGAACCCTAAGAATAACACTAGTGTAATGAAACTCATGCTAAGTAATTACCTGTTATGACCTGCCTGATTTGTTATAATAATGCTAAGAATGAAGTTTGAAAGGTTATTAATCAATATGATCCGTTGTTGAGATCTTTTCATAAAAGGAAAAGCTTTTGAAGTGATAAACTGAAATTTGATCTTAAAATGCACTATTTGTTCTTAAACTTTTGATCCACAAAGAAAACTTGTTTAAGGTAAAGTTTAAGTCAAATGGTTGACCATATAGCAAATCAAATTCAAATGTCTTATTTATTGATGATTATGTTTTATGATTATTAAGTTGCTTCGAGTATACTTTATTGATTTTGTATGGATATGTGTCTTTCGAGTATACTTGAATGCTTATTTGTTGTTTATCTATTGAGTAAACTTGATGAATTTTCGAGTAAAATTGGTGAATTATTGATGTGATTATGTTTTTTATTATGTCAGATTACTATGTTTTGAAGTAAAGTGTTTTTGAGTAAACTTTGTTTCTCGAGTACACTTTATGCTTCGAGCACACTTCTATGTTCAAGATTTGACGTTCTAAGTGTTTTCAAGCATGCTTCATGTTTTTAAGCATACTTAATTAATTTCGAGAAAACTTTATTTTTTTAGCATACCTGGTTATGCTTCTTAGGACAAAGTAAACTATTTTTTTTTGCAAAATATAATATTTTCATTATATAGAAACATAGATATTACATCAACATAGCAGGTAGGCGGGCAACAAGCTACGCCGCCACCCCTTTCTGAATTGCAAACCCTAACCTGCTAAAGACATACCCCTGCCCCTTTGGAGTCGACACATTGCTATGCACAACCCGTTGGACCCTGGTTAGGAAACGGATAGCTTCCGGTGCCAAGGAGCCAAAGGTATCAAAAGCCAAAGGGACAAAAACATGTTGGTTCTCTTCGCAGGCTTTAGCATGTTTCTCCACCTTCTTCGTTTCAGCCCTTTTCATTGCTTGCCCAGCTACAAACCCATTATCCCTCAAACCAACTAAGGGAGATACCCCCTGTGAGGTCAACACAAGCGTATTTTCCCCCGGCCCAACCAAAGACGAGCAAATTTTCTGGTCGTAGAGTGGATCTCCCTTCCGTGGGGTCTGTAAGGAAGTTTACGGGGGCTTCCTTTTTAGCTGATATCCCAGCTCGCCTTAAGATGTCCCAAAGAACGTCCCGCACCCAATCATGTCGGTATTTGAACCCAGGCATCTCCTTGCAATGAACCGCATGCTCTCCGAATTTATCCAGGCAAGCCTTACGGCAGATCGAACATGTTTCGTCTTCTGGGTACATTGGGACCATCAAACGGTACTTATGAACGGGCCCTATACTCGACCGTAGACATGCTTTGGCCCAAGCCATCAATCGGGATAACGGTCAGAAAATCTTGGGCATAAGGACCTTGTAAGCATTCAATAACCGCCTTCTGTCGGGAGGACGATCCAAAAACTTCTCCCAGGCTCTGAGCGATTTTGCCAAAAAGGGCATTCGCCAAAGGTTTTTGAGGCTTTGGTGGGGCGGTGTCCATATTAGAGAAACCGCCAACGTCAAAGTCTGGGAGAGTGCCATTTAGGCATTCCAAGGCCTGCACGTAGTCTGAGTCCAGGTCGACAACTCCGCTATTCCTTAAGATGTGATTCTGTAGCTTCCAAGACTGAGCCCTCGACGCTACAAAAGCGTAAACCCCAACATCATGAGCCGAAAGAAGGCCTAAACCCCCTAAGCGCATCGGTAAAGATGCAAGTCGCCACTGAAGATCACCAAAGAACGGGCCTCCACATACAACTATGTCTTCGATGGTTCTCGAAGCCCCTTATCAAAACAGGTTACCGCATCATCCATCATATGGGGGTGGCATGTTCGTAACCCAAAAAGCAACTTAGCAACCCCCATGCAAGACCTAAGCAGGAGGAGTTCGCTCTGGGGATCCCTAAGGCAAGGTAAGAGTTTCATAAGATCAACCGCACGAGATGCTCTCCGCCTCGCCAACTCCTTAATAAAGTAGGGATCTCGACTAACAGCCCCTCCAAGGAGCTTTACCACTCTCTCTGGTCTACCAATCCCACTAGGGAAGATCCCATATTTGACTTTCACCCCATTACACGCTGGCCGAAAAACCTCGGTTTTCTTAATATTAAGTTGCAGCCCTAATGATGGCCCTTCCGAGCTGATAATGTCTAGAGCTTTAGCGACTCCGTTGGCACCACCAATAATAGTCCCATCATCCAAGTACCAAGCATGAAATGGGAGGTTACAGTCATTTTGTACCCGGAGAACAAGAGGGTGTAATGCTAAGGCAAAGAGGAGGGGCCCAAGGGGGTCTCACTGCTGAACCCCAGTAGTAGCCCCTATACAGTCATCACCAACGTACAACCTAGCCGGCTGGGCATAAAGGAACTGGACCCATAGATAGATAGACGGGCAATGATGATGAACCTCTCGGAGAAGGGCTGTGCGGTTGACCATATTGAAGGCGTTGGAGAAGTCCACGGTAAGCATAGCTAAAGAACCGTCCGCGTGAAAGGAGTTAAGAAACCGGTTCGCGCTGTGAAGCACCGCCTCTGCCCCATTAGGGGTCCCCACCCCAAACTGAAAGTCCCCTAAATATTGAGTCATTTCCTTCCCAACCATCTTCATAACCACTTTAGAAACCAACCTACACCAGATAGCCCCCACAGCAATGGGACAAATTCCATTATCCGGCTTTAATAAAGGGGTAAGGGGGGTCGAAGCAATAAACTCAGCGAGCACCTTGTGGCACAGACCCCCTAGCCATAAGTTGACGACTTCAGTAATGGCTGAGATCAGACCCATGGAAGTCACTGGTCCCCCACCACTAAGAGCGTCCAACAAGTGTTGCGCCCGCATCCCGTCTCTCCCGCATGAGGTCCCTTTAGGAAATGATCAGATACATCTAAGCACACTGTCCCCATCCACAGAGAGAGTAGGCAGGGTGACAGAGCTAGAAGGCAAGGACGGAGGCGGCACCACTGGGTGTTTATCAATGAGGGCTTTCATGGTTGAATCTCCGAGAGGGGCAACCCCACTTGAGCATAATACCTTGACTGCAGCTGTGAAATGACCATCCCTGACTTTCCTGAGACATTGTTTAATATTGAGGCTGTTTTCAGAACCCTCTTCCCCTCCCACCTCTCTTTTAGAAAAAGTGCTTCCCCCCACGTTATCAAAGAGAGAAAGAACCAAGTCAGCAAAACCAGATCCATCTTTCCACATCGCAAGTGCTTGCTGAATGCTACTACATTGCAAAGACTTTCGATTCCCTGACCTGCGTTCCTGCCTAGTGGAAGGCTTCACCACCCATAAAGTACAACGTGGCAATAATAGTAATTTGACCCAATTCTCAATCGAGCCTGGTGAATCCAGTACCTTGCGTAAAGCGCATGCCAAAGTCTGAGCAAATGCCAAACGACAACTTGGGGGGATGCTCTTAACCGTTTGAATGGGAAGGGAGAAAACCCGTTCCAAAAGGGATACATCCCCAACCACTCCTACAGATGGACCTGGGTCCCTATCCACAGACACACGATTAGGTTTCTGGATCCCAACGATGAATTCTCCAGCATCTCCAGAAACCACAGAAAAAGAATAGACACCATCAGCATGCTTGCACCCCTGCTTAGGGCATGCAACGTCATGCACCTCCCACATAACCATTTATCCCCCGCCCGAAGGGCTTCCCCAACATCTATAAAAAGGTCCAAATCCTTGGAGATAACATCTTTTAAAAGGTTCTTCCGAGTATCCGTTTTGAAATGGGTACTTTGCAAGTGCTCAAGTAGGCGAAAAAACCCCGAGGACCCAGGTCTACCATCCTTACACTCGTGGAAATGCTTACAGGGGCATGGCCTTAAACCGTAAGTGGAGCTAGGACCAAGCCCTCCTGTATTTACGTTTCGAATTCTTTTTATGGTAGCCATGTACACACGAGAACAGAAAACAAACAAATCACAAAAGACACCGGACCCCTAAAGACCCCGACTCGAGATGAGTTAGAGCAAGAATCAAAGATCAAACCCATCACACTCGAAGGAGGGGAGCAACTACGGGTTGCTCACCCCCCATCTAGCACCCCACAACAACCGCTAAGGCATAAAAGGAGTAATGTATAACTCCAAAATAAAGTAAAATGGGTAGAACTCCAACTCAAAATACCCCCCTTAAGCACCCAAATAAAAGTAAACAACCTTTAACATATCCAAACGTAATTCGTAATTTCATCGAACACAGAGGTACCAGGAGGTGGAGTATGAATCTGCCGATCAAAAATCCTTGCAGTAATATTATGTCTTCTAAACATCAGTACAGTAGTACTCTCTTAACCAATCAGCACCGATTTTTTAACTCTCGATTAGATTATTTCTTTACATTATACTTGAATCTAGAGGTGGGTTTTGAATTTGGGTTCAATTGGATGGGTGCAATAATAATAATAATAATAATAATAATAATAATAATAATAATAATAATAATAATAATGGAAGTGATGAAGTAAACTAATCGGTTGCTTAATTTGTTTTTCGAGTACTTCTAAGCATAGATTGACATTTAGGAATATTTTTAAGTTACTTTATTGAGAACTTCATTGATGTCAAGCAAACTAGTCTACTTGAACAAATATACTTGAGTATGAGGCTTGTGATTAATTACTCGAGCGATCTTGTATATTCGATTAAACTTCTTTCATTTTCTCACTTGTTATATTTCTAATAAAAACTAAAAGTGATCATACTTTATTGGGAGCAAACTTTGGTGAAATGCCATTTCGAGCAAGCTTTGTGTCTGAAAACTTGTAAATGGGGTTTTTGGCAGTATTCAGATACTAAACGACAAAAAGCATTTGAAACTCACTTTCAAACACAAAATGGCATAGTATAAAAAAGGGACTTAAAAGTTTTTCATTTAATTTTCCATCTCTCTACTATTACACCCAGTTTACTCGTGACCTAAGTTATTGAACCGTTGCTTGCCGAATTGCTCTAAAATTAATCATCCACCCTAATTCCGACTAGGTAAGCTTTGGTTAATTTATTTTCGACACTCATTGTGTTGGTTTAGGACTTTGATTTCAATTTTACTAACGTGTCTGTTTTATATGTAGATTATTAATTGTCGAAGAACAAGTTCATAAAGACTATCCTTGTATACCTTTTTTTTCAATTAATTCTACATGTATGTTCAATTATGTTCAATTCAGTAACTTCTGCTTTGAATGTGTTTTTCTTGTTTGTGTACAGATATGGCATATAAGTTTGAGCCAAAGCACAATATGTGTGCTTTTCTCGAAATCACTAAGGGGAATCGCCCTTTGGAACTAATGATAAATTGGCTCATCCGCTCAAACTTGCGGTTCACCATCACTGAAAGCCCTATCATCTACCTAAATCAACATGCAGATTTCTGGAGGTCAGCACAATATGTTGAAGACGTGAATGGAAGAGGAATAAAAGCAACAGTGCTAGGCCGGGAATTGGAGATAACTGGGCATCTTATTCGATCAAGCTTGCAATTAAATGAGGTACTTTCAAGAGACCATGGGTTATCAAGGAAATATCAATGAGGATCAGTTCCAAAAAGGAATGTTTCCTTTA
Organism: Bidens hawaiensis; assembly: GCF_021521415.1. Classification (NCBI taxonomy): domain Eukaryota; kingdom Viridiplantae; phylum Streptophyta; class Magnoliopsida; order Asterales; family Asteraceae; genus Bidens; species Bidens hawaiensis. The sequence goes on from NW_027492841.1 coordinate 143,284, forward strand.
ATTTATCGGTTCCTAATTCATCACATTAAACAAAGCATATCTTTAAGAAGGGATACCTGGACTCTAATGAGAAGAGAGATAGAAATGGCCACCATAGCTATTCTATAAGTTCAACCATTTAGCTTTTCAAGGATGATATTTGAGGGTATGGTGACTAATACAAGAAAGAGGGAAGCTGATATGTTTCTTATGTACCCAAGATTCCTGCAAATCATTTTCAATAGACTACATATTGATTTTTCCACAACTGGTCCAACACATGTTCTCCAAGATTCGAATGTATATAGGAGAATCAGTAGGCTGGGGGCAACAAGTCTATTTGATCCCGAGGTTGAATTTTATATACTTCCATAGCTGGTGAATGTAGACATTGGCGTGATGGAGGTTCCTACTTCACCATTGGTGAGCAGGGAGGAGGAATGTGATGAGGAGATTAGTGACTCGGATGATGATCATGATGATGAGGTAATGGTTGAAGAAGATGTAGATATTGTGCAAGGCCAGTCTGATGATGAAGTGACAAGTAATGATGTTATCCAATGAACAACAAATCCTACACCACCTGACTCACCACTACAAACCCAATCCCATGAACATTACATTCCATCCCCACCATAGTCACCAATCCAAGCCCAAACCCATGAACCATACATACCATCCCCACCACACTCACCAATCCAATCCTAGTCTAATGAATCAAATATTTTTTATCCAGTTGAACCATATGTACCTGAATTTATTAAATCTCACTTGATACACAAGCCAGACACACCATCCCAATCCGTAGGCATTGCACAACCTAATCCTTATTCATCACCATATTCCCAAACCCAAAGCCCGGTTACTTTAGTCCAAACCAGATACCCATTGCCACATTAAAGTTCACCTATCATTCAAAGCCCTAAAACTCAATCCCAAACCCAAAATTCCAAATCTTCTGAGTCTGATCCTTTTAACCTGAATCTCCCACCATCTACCTATCCAAGATTTGAAAAAAGAAATTTTGACCTGTTGTGGGGAAACTCAAATTTGAAAGCGGAAAACACTAAACTGAGGGCAATGAGCACTGATTTGGAGAGATTATTGGTAGATGCTCTCAAGAAGCTTCAAACCCTGCAATCTCATGTTCAGAAGACCTCATTTACATCAAAACAGGGGGAGAATTGTCCTATTGTTGTTACTACTACTATTAAAAATTCTCTTTGGGATGACTTATGTTGAAAGTGATGAAGAGGAGGAATATATGAATGTAAATGAGGTGGTAAGGGAGGATGAGGAGAATGAGAATGGTGTGGAGAATATGGTTGAGGAAAATTTTGAAGGAAATATGCAAATTCATCAAGGTATTGAAGATGAATTAATGTTTGGAAATGATTCAGACCTTGACATTTTGTAAGGTGAATTTGATATCATTGATACATTGATTGTACAAGATGAGGAAGTGGTTTAAGAGGAGTTAGATGACTTATTTAGGGAAATAGATGACATGCCACCTCCTCAAATAAAAGAGTTTGGCTCATCTAAACCCATTGATGATGATGAGGAGGAGAGAAGAAAGTTAAAAGGGAAAGTTGTTGCTGAGGATGAGATCCAGCTACAACCACTGAAGAAGAATATTGAGAGTTCAAATGATCACATTCTATTAATACATTATTCCACTATGAAATCCAAAGTGTTACATGATCAACTGGTGAATGAAATGTTTGAAAGGGAATTTTTGACCTACCTGTTAACAGAGAAAGAAATTGATGAGTAAAGATTTCTGCTTGAACAAATTGAATTCCAGAATAAACTGCAAGAAGATGAAGAAGAGCTTGACCAAGAGGTTCTTGAGGGACTCTTGAGGTTAAAGAAGACTGAAGATGTAAAGAAGGCTCTGGCTATAGTTGTTGAGAAGTTTCAAGCTGAAAAAGAAAGACATGTTTTGAGTGAACAACAAGAAGCACTTCTGGAAAGACTGATAGCTAGTAGGAATGCAGATGCAGACCTAAGCAAACTGACAAGAACACAAAAGAAGGATCTATATGATTTAGAGTTGAAGAAGTACAAGGAGGAATTAAGTGCTCAAAGGAAAATTGATGAAACAGGAGCAACTTCCTCCCCTACTCCACAATCTGAATCAAGACCAACTGTTACCAAACAAGGTAAAAATGTGAAGCCTTGGGAATATGAAGAGAAGATTGATATATTAAGGCAATTTATATTGAATAAGGGGATGCCAATTGGAGTATTTGATAATCTGAGAAAGTCACAACTGAAAGAACTATATGAGAGTGAGTTGGATTTGTTTAATGAAGTCAGCTTAAGAAAGATTGAAAGATCCAAAGTAATTCCTAAACAACCCAGTCCTCCTAAATATATTCCCGAAAGGCGTATGTTTTAAGAGCCTCAACAATCATCAAAGAAGCAGATGGACAAATAAACTATTGACATGATCAAAATTTTGTCCAAAGAAGGTGTTGATTATCTGACTCTGATGATGATGAGCAAGGATGGTAATATCAAGATTTTTGAATCAAAAGGGCATGTTCGAAGAACACAACCAGAAAGACATTTCACATCAAGGGCTTCAACGTCAAAGGTTCCAATTCCAACCACTAGGTCAAGTTTGCAAAGATAACATCGTCCACCATAAAATGTGGACGTACAAAAGAATCTATACTTTGATTCAATGAAGAGTGGTATGTTGAAGACAATAATTTTTAGAGATAACTTCAGGGAATTCAACATGGAGCAATTGACAAAACTAGCTAACCTACACCTTTATGAATATCAACAAAGGGATAGGTTTGTTGGTTCATAAAGGAATGACTTGTCCAAATATTTGAAAGATCAAGCTAGGCAGACTTTCCTTTGTTGAATAAGAAGAGGAAGTTGGAGTATACTGACGCAGAGAAAAGGAAAAGACAAAAGAGGCGTAGTGAAATTAGAATGACATGGATCTCATTTGAAAAGACTAAAAAGTTTGTTAGTCCCTATGTCAACATGAAGGAATGCATTAGTATGGAGAGAAGAATGAGTAGACCAAATTCAGAAGTACAAAGGAATGGAAAGATAACAAAGATAAGCTTTAAAAAGAAGACAGATAGCTTTATCTTAAGAAATTATGAAGGTCTTGCTCTTGACATTGTAGAATATGGTTCTGAATTGGAATTTCTCCATGTGGATGATTTAAAGAACATTATGAAATGGGACCTCCTAGAGGAACATCCATTCCATGTGGAGATATCAATATTCCAACAAAGGGCAGCTGCTGTAAGATTAGAAAGAATAACTGAGGAAATAAGAAGATCAAGGAGCTGAAACTGAAGGTAATCAAATGTTACATGTAATTTTTTATTATGTTTTTGATGTAATATTTATTTTGATGTGTAATTCCCTTAAGGCAGAATTCAAATATGTATTCTTTTAAGTACTGTAATTTATTGCTTTTAAGGATTTGATGTGTATTTTTGAAACAAGTGTATGTAAACAATAGGTTTTTTGGTGCATCTGAGTTTGTTCCATTCTAGGGGAGATTGTTGGGCCTAAAAGATGATCAAGGAATATTTGAATCTTCTCAACCTCCTCAGAATTATGCTAAGTATGGAATTCGAGCAAACCAGACACTTAGAGCAAGCTTTACACTTATTCAAGCAAGGTATCTTATTTCGAGTAAGGTTATCTTCTGGAATTCTTCTTAGTGTTAGATTCGAGCAAACTACAATTCATCAAGCAAGCTTGTTCTTCAGTCGAACAAGGTTTACTTTGAAGCACACTCTTGAGTTTTCCAAGCTTAAAGCAAGTAATTTGGTGGGTCGAACAAGGATTCAATAAAGAGGATCTCAAGCATACTTGTAAGAAGTTAAAGGAATTATCACAAGGACTTCTACGAGCAAAGTTTAACCTCGAATGAATATGACCATTCATTAATAATATGTAATGAATAAGTAACGCATGACATATTAATCAGTTTTTATCAGAATGAAAAGTTTACCAAGTGTTGGTAAAATTTTAAGTTTTTAAAGTATTAAACCATATACTAAATATTTGTTTTTAGAGATATGGCCAAGGAGATGATTTTCGAGGCTCCGGCTCAGGAGCAACCGGCTGATCCAGTAGAGGAGGTTTATATTGCCCAATATGGCAAGAAGCACAGTGTATGCATGTTCTTGGTTGAAGATTTCTTTGGTAGACCAATGTTTTGGAGTATGATCGAGTGTCTCAAGTGCTCAAGGATATTCTATGCCATTTCAGGAAATACATCGATATACTTCAGTATTATCCGACCATTTTGGAATACTGCTAAGTTTAATTCTCAAGAGGAGCATATCGAGGCAGAGATTCAAGGCAAGATGATTATTACTGATGTTGAACTGATTCGGAAAGTCTTACAATTTCTTGATACGATGGATGTTCATTGTGAATTTGATAAGGACATCAACAAAGGTTTATTTAGGCGATTAATGTATAAAGGTGATCTTGAGAAGTCTCATTACAATAAGGGGTTTCAATGCGAGCATGAAGTATATGTTACATTTGCTTATACATTGTCTTGGTGGGCGTAAGGGAGCATTTTATGAATGTCGGATTATGCCACAATCAGCATTTGTGGCCTTAATACTGAACAAGCCTTTCAATTTTTTTGAGCTCATGTTCTACCATATCAAGGAGAATTGCACAACAAGACATGTGAAGAACAAGTTCCTCATGTATCGAGGTTCTTACAGCTAATTATTAATCACCTGGAACCAAATCTGGTGAAAGATCCAGAGCTGAAGGATGATATTATGGTTTTGGAACACACGAGTGAAGAAACGATGAGACGATTGAGGACTTATCGTAATCAAAAAACTAAGAATAGGCCTAAGTTCAAAATGGTTATTGTTCATGGTGCTCGACCTGATTATGAATATCCACCTGATGATCGTTGGATCCATGACGACTCTGATTCTAAACGTAAAGGTAGAGAAGGTGGAAACGATGGTGTTGATGGAAGTGATGGACAAGATGGTGCAGCAACTCGTGAAGTTGCTGAGCGTAAACGTAAAGGTAAGACGATAGCAACTAATATGCCTGCTAAACGTCGAACCCGTAGAGTATCTGGAGTGGAGATTGGTGATTTCCAACCACATTAGACTGTTAATGCATCGTCTCAACAAACATCGGTGTCTACTACTCCTACGAGTACCCCGATGATTACATTGTCAACAACAGTCTTGACTGATCTGAGGTTTGCGTCGATTCCACAAACTGTATTGTCTTAAATGTTGATTCCTCAACAAATTGTTGTTACTACATCTCCTATCCAACGACCCATGCAATGACTGGACTTCTCATTTATGCTTTTCAATCATCCGGCGGGTGCGATGCAACCTGTAAATCCAACATTCTTTAATATGTCTGTTCAATAGCAGATGGTGCAATTGATGAATTTGACTCATTTACAAGAGAATTATATGACAGCTGATCATATGTTCAAGAGTAGATGTGTGAGGATCAAAGAAAGATGGTTAGACATATATCGTACATGCAACGTGAAAACCGAGAGTTGCGTGCTCTGGTTAATGCCCAAGGGAAGAAATTGAAGAAATAATAAGAGGTTATCCTTCAATTGACTTGCAAAGAAGACATGTTAAAGAAACTGAAGGGCATCGATGATGATAATGAACCTGAGGCAGTTGAAAGTGGTGATGAGCAGTAACCAGATGCTGGTCATCCGGTAGTAGTATTGGTGGTGAATGATTAGATACGCATTTAGTAGTGTATATTGATACTACTAATGTGAATCGATAGAGTCAGTTAAGGCAAAGATGATCTTGTTTATGGATTATGATAAGGGTATTGTGATGAGCATGGTGAATGCAGATAAGATCGAAGAAGATGAGCATGTTGATCACTCACTAACAAAAGATCAAATCGGCTTGCTTCTGTTATTAAATGAGGAAGTTGTGGATAGACTGGAGAAAGATTAAGACATGGAGGTTGTGTATGATGAGGACGATACGTCGTTTGATTATAAAGAAGGGTAGGTTGAAGACTTGACGGCAGAGGAATACCCAGATCTGTACACTTGTACAAACACAGATGAATGGATTATGTTCTTTACTACAGAACATTATGAAGCTGCCGAAGAGCGCTTGTTGAAGAAAAAGAAAGATAGAGTAAAACGGGTTTTGGTTCGAAAGATTCAGAATTTAATGTATTCGAGGGGATGTTTGGACATAATAAGTCACGGATGAACAAGCTTATTGGTGCTCTAAGGTTTGCGGAACAAGAGGATGACAATCCGTTGAAAGCTCGTGCTACTGCTTATCAGATGAAGAAGTTCAAATCCTTGAAGATGGTGACGGGTGATATAATCTCTTGGTTATATGATTCTAAGTTAATGGTTTATATTGTCAAATTGGAACACGACATCCGTAGAAACAAATTTCTAATTGAGCTTCGATATATCGGTTAATCAATTCATAGTGGTTGTCACACCCTTAATTTCCACATGCAGGGTTTTACCGCGAGGCGCGTGACAAACCAGGATCTCAATCATTAGTTACAACAAACAACATGTAAATATTTTAAATAAAATTTATTGTCCCATATGTGGGAAAACCATTTAAGAGTTAACGTCTTAATGTTTGAAAATGCGAAAGCGTAACATAACGGGAAACATAAATCCGTAAACAAAAGCAAATAGTGTAAGGCGCAAACATGCGCATGCCATAACATTATTAATTAAAAAGTTCCAAGTTATGATGCAATGTTTATGAGTGACCATGAATGCAACTCCTATCCGTGCACTTGATCTTAGCGACCTGAGAAAGACATGCTAAAATGGGTCAACACAACGGTTGGTGAGTTCACAGGTTAGAGTTTAAAAACAAGTTTGTCAAACAAACAACTAAGTAGTAAACATTGTAAATGTTTAAGTATGGATAATGTATCCATTAGTAATACCGCTAGTTAATTAGGCTAGCAATCATGTTACATTAGTGTAAGTTCCATTGTGACCGAGGCTAACTTGTTAGTTTGTTTGCCACCTACGGAGTCTAATATAAGACTAGTGCATATTGCATTTCTAGTAAATGAAGACACCCCCCGACTCCCTCACCCAAGAGCCCCGAGGGGGTTCGTCAGACCCAGTAGTACTGCCTTTCATTACCCAGCCAATGTATAATTAACCCGGTCCAATATGTACGGGGGACATTAGTTTAAGTTCACTATTTACACATGAGGTATTAAAAAGTTTACAATATCCAAAAAGTTTTGTATGCGTGCATTCTCCCCTAAAAGGAGTAAGTAAAAAGAGGGGCAGTGAAACTCACCTCGAATGCAGTTCAAATTGAAAGTGAACTGCTTATGTCAAAGTTGTTCTAGTGCCTAAATCATACAAGCACTATAAGTAAGGGTGCAAACCCAACCAAAATGGATTGTTTTGGGTCAAGATGGATAAAATTTAAAAGTAAAATGGGTTAGGATGGATCATAAAAATTCTTCAAGTGGGTCAGGATGGGTTGGAAATATACAAGTGAGTTTCATTTATAGGTTAAAATGGGTCAAAACAAAATATCCAAGTTTTCCAAAATTTATCTAATTCAAAATACCCAAACTATCACGTGCGAACAAAACTCATCCGAAACCCAAAAAACGATCAAAACGAAACAAAAAAAACCGGAATGAAACCGTAAAGCTGAACAACACGAAACAAAAAAAAGCGAAATGCAACCGAAAACCTAACCAAAACTAAACAAAAACATCAAATCGACCAAACTGAAACAAAACTAAATCGAAATAGAAAAACGACCAAAACGAAACAAAAAAACCGATATGAAACCTAAAAGTTGACCAAAACGAAACAAAAAAAGCGAAATGCAACTGAAAAGCTGACCAAAAACAAAACAAAAACACCGTAGCGACCAAATCGAAACAAAAAATCCGAAATGAAACTGAATTGAAATAGAAAAACGACCAAAGCGAAACAAAAAACCCGATATGAAACTGAAAAGCTGACCAAAACGAAACAAAAAAATGCGAAGTGCAGCTAAAAAGCTGATCAATACAAAACAAAAAACCAATTCGACCGAAACGAACAAAAAGTCCAAAACGAAACTAAACCGAAATAGAAAAACTACCAAAACGAAACAAAAAAAAAAAGAGAAATGCAACTGAAAAGCTGACCAAAACAAAACAAAAACACTGAACCGACCAAAACGAAACAAAAAAACCGAAACGACTGAACCGAAATAGAAAACGACCGAAACGAAACAATAAAACTGAATTGAAACTGAAAAACTGACCAAAAGGAAACATATAAAAACTAAATGCAATTTAAAAACCGGACCAAAACAAATCAAAAACACCGAACCGACCAAAACGAAACAAAAAAAAACTAAAACAAAAACCGAAATAGAAAACGACCAAAACGATACAAAAAAACCGATATGACACCGAAAAACTGACCAAAACGAAACAAAAAAAAAGCGAAATGCAATTAAAAAGCTTTACCAAAACGAAACAAAAAAACTTAAACGTAGCCGACCAAAATAAAATAAATTGAATCGAAACGAAACAAAAAAAACGAAATGAAACAGAAAAAACTGAATAAAACAAAACAACACTAAAACCCAAAAAACCGAGAAATCGAAACCGAGCAGATACCGAAACCGACCGAAATGAAAAAAACAAAACCGAACCGAAAAAAAAAACCTGAAAAATCGAATATGAACCGGTACAAAACGGTTTATTTTTTGAACGAGGATGACGTGGGAAACATTATAGTTATTTTACATTTTGCGTTTTTTATTTATATTTTGAGTTATTATTTTTTTAATAGATTTTTTGAATATTTTTTTGAGGGGTTTTTTAAACCATTTGTATGTCAACCTTCACTTGGGTCAAGATGGGTTAGCTTTACCCATTTTGACCCATATCCATCCTAACCCTTTATTTTAAAAATCCATCATGACCCCATATCCATCCTGACCCATACCCATCCTGACTCATCACCCAAATCCAACCCAACCCAACCCACTCACATTGCCACCTCTAACTATAAGTATTTGCTAAGTGATTCATAAAATCCTTAGTATCTAAACAATCCCATTGTTTATTAGAAGTTTGACCAAGGTTTGACTTTTTGTTGACTTTAACCAAAGTTTGACTTTTTGTTGACTATGACCAAAGTTTGACTTTTTTTGACTTTGACCAAAATTTGACTTTCGTTTTACTTTTGACCAAAAGGTCCAAGTTGTTGACCGTTGACTAAAAAGAAAGTCTCGATGACCGAATACTAAAATTTGAGTTTTGTAATCGTTGACCAAAATGTTGACCTTTGACAAAAATAATGACCGACGGTCTGTTGGTGACTTTTGACTAATTATCTAGACTTAGAATGATTACATGATGTTCTTAGACACAACTTAACAACAATCATTTAATGTGCACCTAGCCACTTTTCATACAATCCTATGGCTAAGTCCAAATTTTATCACTTTCAATACTTCACAAGTAAGACTAAACATTTAGTCAAATAGTTCTAAGTTGACACATAAAGTCAAAATCCAAGTTACTACAACCATTCTATTACAAACTACAATTATTTTTACTAAACAATATGCTAATCATTCTTAACAGGTTTTCAATCATCAAAACTGATTTTTTCCAACCAACCAAAACTTGTAATTAAATTACCAAATAATTCCCACATATACTTTCAAGTATTAGGTATAACATATATGTTTCTTATAATTTTTCAATACTCACAAACACATAGAAAATTCACACTCTACAACAACCTATTTTCAATCTCTTTATTAACACAATAGAATACAAATATTTGCCAAAACCTCCATATAGGTCCAATTGATGAAAAAACAATTGGATTAGATTCGTAGTTCAATCTATGGCATTCCAGAAGGAGAATCACATCATTATCTATTTACAATTTACAACACAACTCATAAAATTTCTCTTTCAATTAGGATTGCAACCCGATTTTGTAAATTAATAAAAACTAGTCAAACAAAGTCTAAAAATTATAATTTCTGACTTTTTGAAAACTAGACTCAAAGTACTTAACCGTAGTATCAAAAGTCATTCAAAAACACCACTGTTTCAACAAGTTATACAATCTACAATCTAAATCACAGAATCTGTCAACAAGCAGATCCAAACCAAAACTCACAAAAATCATGATTCTTATATCCTTATGATCTTAAATCATCAAGAAAACATTTTATATAATCAAAATCATGATTTCCAATATTATTCCAATTTTATAAAATAAATTTTATATACAAAATAATTCCATCTTTTCTTTTACAACAAAACACAAAGTTCCTTTTAAACAATCAATCTTGATCATCCTTGGTTCACTTTCACAAATCCGATTATTTGGATACTAGTTTCATAAATCAAAATTGAAATATGAATAAGAACATGTACTAAGCCTACATATTGCTTGATTCAAAAACCCTACACTTTTGCTTCCAAGAATCACCAAGTTCTTATGATCTTTGAGAGTGTTTTTAGAAAATGGAAATATATGTGTGTGTATTATGAGATAGACGGCCAAATGGGAAAGAGAAATAGAGGAAAGGTTATAAACTCCCCTTATCATTTACACATTCATTTACACCATCATTATGTTATAATCAATTTAATTAAACTCTAGGTTATTTCATTTTATTTAAGTGTGACATGTTACAATTTTTAAAAGCATTTCCTAAGTAATTATTTAACCTAAGGTTTAATATTTCATTTAAACAAACAACACAAAACGAGTTTTTGGCTAATTTTTGTAAATTCGTAAAAACGTACTAACTCGTTTTAAAGATCCAAAATATTTTCACGGGTTGTTTACAACATATCAAATAAATGTTTTATAAGTCTTTTTCGGCTTGAAAGATGATACAATGCTTGTTTTGACACATACGATCGGGTTTTAGTTCACAGCGTATCACTAAACGAAAATCTTTTCGTTAAGCGGTTTTGCCCATAGTAGGGCTACAATATCTATATGATAGTTGTTATAGTACATATATCACTTGTATATGGCCTCCCGATATATCCGGGTCATAATCAAGTATCGTTCGGTTAATCGTTTACTCGATACGAAATAACTGGTTAACTGTTTACTCGCTACGTAATATATAAGGTATACCTCGTTTTGTCACCAATGTAACATGAAATACGCATTACTGTGTTGTACTGTGTTCTTCACAAGTTGTGTCATGTGTTCCTCTATTCACCCACCACTTGCACGCTTTTGTTTTTGACTTTTTTTCATTTTGATTGCCACAACTTGAAAGTTTTACATGTCTTACTCATGATAAACCTTGCATAATTCAATTTATTTATTTTATCGTATTTATAACAATTTTGTGTAAATAGGAAAATCCGTCGTAATTTGTGATACTCCAATGACCCACCTTATATTATATACAATTTTGAATATTTATTTGGAATATGACTATTTCGGTGATACGAGAATATTCGCTTCACAATTTAACCTCTTAACAATTAATTCGAATACATAAATTTTCGCATTTCCATTAATGTTTTAATTATTTATTACCATTTATTTTAATATTTTAATATTGTAATTTGAATTTATCTAATCTGAAATTGACTGTTGTAATGCTACAATTTCATATCATTTTTTTATTAAATTTCAAAAGTTCCTCGTCTAACCAAGCTCGATTCATTAAAATCTTCATTTAACATTGTTCAAACTCAAAAAAAAATAAAATAAAAAATAATTACTAATACTTACAATATGTAAAGGTTTCACAAGTTATTTCCCATTTTAAGATTTATTGTTAATAATACTATTAATTAAAACACTCACTTAATTTTTGTTGTTAGTATCTTTCATAGCATTTATAAAAAAAATTGCTTTAATTTGTTATAATCAAATATTCCCATCGTATGTTCTTAAAAATCATCCTATTTGTTCTACTAGAAATACTCCAAACCTTTTACTTCTTTATCACTAACTATTAAATTTGTAAAAATAATTTATTTACACGATTACATTCGTAAAATGTTTACAACCCACACGATGGGATGAATCATGTGGACCATCCGGCGATCTAAGTAATTATGAATGCATACGTAATTATCCAAATACCCGCATGAAAATCTAGTACGTGCAATTGTGTGTCATAACCTAGAACCGAAAGTAGTTTTGGGTAAAGGTACAAATGTAAAGATGATAAGAACATGATGGATACGTCGTATAAATAGATCCAAAACATAAGTACTCTAATCGGATTTTCATTTGGAGCGTTGCTCCAACTATTCGAAGTTCCATGTAATGTTAAAGAATTTAAATTGTATTTAGAAAGTTTCCCCCTAAAGTTTCATTATTTTAACACTGTTTTTGTTTTAGTTTTTATTAATTTTGGGAGGAAATTCTCAAAAGTAGGGAAGACTTTAACATCTCAGATTTTTCATATTCGTATTTGTTTTCGTATTCGTTTACCCGACACGAAAATCTAATTGGGATATTTCGTATTAATACAAACTTGTATTTATTGGTATTTAACTTGGTATAGCTATGTTGTATTTTCATAACTTTTTAACTTGTCAAATAACCCTTAGAAACTCTTAAAATTGTTTAAAATGGCTAGAAAATACATTTGTAAAACCACATAGACTAAGTTCAACAATTTGGAAAATCTGATGGAAGACAACCTGTCATGTATCGCCACGGCCCCCCTCATCTCATTGCATAGTACGACTTACACGCAGATAATCCAATTCGTTTTTTATTCCCGTTTAATGCTAAATACTTCCTTAAACGACCCCAATCACTCAAATTAAGGTTCAAGCAATATAATCGGATATTGTAATCTTGCCCACTCATTTCCTGTTGCACAATCAGAATATTTTAAATTAATTAAGTTGATTTGGTCATAATTTCTTTATTCGGTTTCCTAAACTTGTTATTACCAAACAAACGAAATTGGATTGTTATACTTATCAAATTTCATTCTTAACCCTAAATAATCTGCAAACATCAGCCTCCATATGAATTTCGTGCATGTGGTATTCCATTGGTGTTCTTCTTCAATAATCTTTGCTCTTCGATTATCTCCTCGTTTTAATCATTGTTCGGGTGAGTTGTCTTCTAAACATTTGTATATTTTCATCCACTTAACGAAATCCGCCAATCAATTTATGGGATTGAGCGAGTTTCGGCCGTCAATTTGATCCCGACCCGTTTAAGGGCAAAATAGTCAAATCTTTTGACTATTCGTTTTGTGTATCTTCTGATCAAGACTAGATTTCGGGCCAGTAGATATTTTTGTTCAACATTAAATTTTGATTGTACTAGTCAGAGCCCGACTCCCGACTCAAAGTTCGGATTCTGAGCAGTACCAGCTCGCTTAAATAATAAAAGTTTCATAACTAGAGTTTTGCAAGTCCATTTAACCTAATTCCAGTTACATTATTCTTGGTTTTCATTTGTAATTTACTGTCACTCAGTTTATGCCATACCAGTCAGTGCGTTAAAGGCTTAGGACTTGTTCATTATTCATTTTTATTGTTTAGTTCACTAATCATTAAATTAAGTAATGACTCTCCTACTTTACTACTTTTAAAACCTTTATGGAGACTTTATCATACTAGCAAATCATGATTATTGTGTTGTTGATTAATTAAATGTCTATTTGCTATTTTCTTATTTCTTTAATTCTAGCACTCAAAGAGGTCCATCATTTATTCTAGCATACTCATTGATACTGTCGTAGTAGCCAAAACCTGATTCGATAAGCAACGGTCAACCGAAACCCCCGATCACGTGGCACGTATCTTTTTTTAGATGTGTCGGTGTCCACTTATTCTGCTTGTCGGGCAAGATCATATAGAAACGGTATATTACTATTGTTGGAGGTTTCTTTATCGTAATTGTCGGAAGGATTATATATGAGAAGAAAGTTCAAATTCATTTTTGGGTAAGAGTGTATGAAGAAAATAGTATAGGAATAGTTGAGGTAGATTGGGTATAAAATTGGTTAAGTTGGTTATTTGTAAAGAAAAGAAAACCTACTCGTTCAACGGCTAGTGAACCCACCAAAAGTCATATTTCAATCGGGGAATAATATCTCTCAAAGATATCTCGGACATAAATTAGGGCGGCGGCGGTGGTGTTTCTTCTTGCCCATCCCACCCGTCACCACTACCCGCCATGTGCCCCCTCCACGCTTTGATAATTATTTATATTATTATTATTATTATTTTAAATATTATTATTTTTGTTAGTTAATATTTTTTTGTATATTATTTATAGTTATATTCTTTAGTTATATACAATTTTTATTATTAAAATTATTATTATAGTTATTGTTACTACTAAAATTATTATTATCATTATTAAATTATTATTATAACAATTGTTATTATTAATCATTGGTGTTTTAGGTTTTTTAATTTATGAAAATATAGTAAAAAAGACAAACGCCTCCAACTAATTGTATTATTAGTTATCTAAACCACATTAGAAGATTAATAATTTAACTAATTCATTTATATGCAAAATAAATTATTGGTACGTTTTATAGTCTTATTAGTTAAAAAAGTCAACAACTAGAGGGTTTATGATCATCTTATGGTGCAACGTAACGCCTTTTGGGAAGATGGAAGGCACTGCCATATTAACACTTTCTTTCATATTTGCTGCCACCGCCCTCACAGTGATGATAACCCTCTGTTATAAAGGCGTCAACGGAAGCGGCAGCAGCCACCGGCAGAATAGACACCACGTGAAAACTGTGGTTTCGTGTAGAGGCCTGAAGAAACACTAAGTGACCCCGGGCAGATTATGGATAATCTGGGGGTTAAGTAATGTTTCCCACGAGGGTTAGGTCCGGCGAAGATGGATGTTCTTCAGATGACCTGCAAAACAGACACCGAGAGCTCGTCACTGAGAAGGGGGGTGGGGTTCCTCCTTGTGACCACCCTCCGGCGTGAGAATCAGACTAGATTGCTCTGAATATAAGTGTATATTGAGAGAAATAGCTAGTGAAGGTAAGATACAAGATAATAATACCGTTCCAAGGTGTTGGAGTATTTATAGCCGAAGGTAGGTTTCCAAGCAGTTACAGCCAGCTGTATAATATTTCTGTTCTACCAACTGTGGGCTACGCACGTGCCATGCTAGTGGTTGGTGGGTAGGCAGCGGCTGATAGTGTGTACTGTTCCTTTTCCGCCGGCTATGTACTATTCCTTTTCCACCAACTGCAGGCTATGTGCGTGCCACGACAAGGGTTGGTGAGTAGGCAGCGGCTAATAGTGACAAACAGTACTAGAGCGTGCTCCTCCTCGTACTGTTGTCGGTGAGCTATCACCCTGTGATTGGTTCATGGGCTGCTTTGGTCAGATCTTGTCTATTTTGTCCATACCTTGGCAGGTATAGTACAAAAGATCTTCCAGAAGCGTACGGACTGGCTCATTTGGGCGGGAGTATTCCCGCCTTGCTCATTCCTTCAGGTGACACTGAATTATTGAGAGTTAGTGCCTTGTGCGTGTAGCCTTGCTATTAGTGCAGGTAGCCTTCCCTGATGGCTTGTATCCGCAGCTGCGGGAACAGGCGGAGTACTTCACCATTGGAAGGCTTTTCCTGCGGGAACAACTGGCGTACTGCGCGTAAGGTCTTCATCTCTGAGCATGGTGGGTCCTGCGGAACCAGTTGGTCCTTGCACAGACGTCCCTCTTCAAGGTGAGTCTTGCGGGTCCAACTTGGCTCTGCTGGGACCTATCTCTTCAAGTCCCCCCAGTCCAATGTTCTTCTCATGAATTGTTAATAAGTGAGGTGAACTTTTGGACTTAAACAAGGGGTTTTGAAAAGGGTTTTTAGTTTTAAAGTTGTCCGTGGGGATTCTTCCCGCTGTTTCCCTAATGTCACGTGCAAAAATTCCCGACTTTTCTGCTTGGTCTTTGGGTATGATGCGGGTAGGTGTGTAGCCTCCTCGCAAGTCAGGAGTGTTGAGTTTCACTTGTGTAGATTCTCCACGAGGTTTTGGTAGTTTCAAACATAGTGATCAATTATGTTAAACAACCAATTCCATCTTGGAGCTTCAAACAATCTAGTTCTCAACGTTCCCGCTATGCGGGGATGTTATTTCCCTTTCCGCAAGCATGGCTCAGAAGATCCTTCTTGGTTTCAATTCCCTGCGAGTGCTAAGTATGTGAAGGGTTTCGCCTTGACACTCTACCCGCACTCGTCTTATGGTTACTTTACTTCCAAGGTATTCTTGGCTTCAATTCCCTGCAGGTGCTAGGTATGTGAAGGGTTTCGCCTTGACGCTGTACCCGCACCTGTCCTACGGTTTTTTGGTTACCAAGGTAAGGGGGTATATTCCCTCTTATTTTTGAATCTTTGAATCTTTTTGAATTTCTTTGAAATTCGAAGAGTTGGTGAAAGGATAAGAACAGTCCAAACTGTTGAAGGGACGTTAGTGTCCGACGGTTTCTTCTGACAGTTTCAGGACGTGCAGGAAGTTATGACGACGTGACAGTATATGGTCATTCCAGACGCTTTTTCAGGCGCGTGGGCGCGAGTTTTCGGGCGCGTGGGTGCGGATTTTACGGCGCGTGTCCTGTCAACAACTGTTGTCAGCTTGCTTTTTCCACGTGTCATAGTTTCATTGCACCTGCTCTTCTCTCTCCTCCGCATTAAATTCATCGCATTCATTGCGATGAGTATATAAAGGAGGAGAGGGTTCATGTTAATCCACACTTTCACTTCTTTCTTCTTCTTCTAAGCGATTTCCGGCGAATACTCTAACTTTCTGTCGAGCATTCTCCTGAAATTGTTCTTCTTTACCTCCAAAACATGTCGTCTACTCATGATCTAGAAGCTACCGCCGAGGAGTCTGATGTGTACGTCGAGAACCTGACGTCTACGTCTGATAAAGACGATAAGAGCACTGCTGGCGAATGCCAGTGTGCTCTTCCTATCGAGCTTTATCAATACATCGTCAGGAAGTTCGTGCTCGAGCCGTTCGAGCCTGAGTTTCCTGAGCCTCACCAGACGGTGTATGATGCCCCCAAGGGCAAAATAGGGGTATATGCCACCTTCTTCGTCTATGGGAATCTCAGGTTCCCATTGACGAACTTTGTATACTGTGTTCTGGATAGACACGGTGTGCACCTGACGGAGGTACACCCAATGGCGATAGCCAAGATCCGCCATTTTGAGTGGGTGTGCCTCATTCTTGGCGTGGAGCCCCATGCCGACCGCCTGATGACCTTCTACTCCTGGAGGTGCATCCTGTGACACCCGGTAATTATTTCACACTCTAATCTATATACTTGATTTAAATTATGTGTTGATATGACGTATAAACCATAGTATACTTGAAATGTGAACGAGAACAGTTGTAATGCCTATAGGATTGTATAAAGTGCCGATGAGAACGACTATATGATAAAGACAGCCCAGTAATAGTCAGAGGTGACAAACATATCAAGCTAAATATATACCTATGATCCAATATAAGGGGTAATGGTAAGACCATGCCCAGTAATGTTCTAATACCCTAATTAGGACCAAAACGCCATAAACGTTTAAATAATGGAATATAGTCGCCGAACCGGCCAAATCAATGATACATTATACAGTGAGATGACCAAGATATGAAACTATGAAGGAATTAAAGGTATACTAGTCAAAATAATATGAAGTTAATAATTTAAACAATCCATAAAGGATTACAATATGGAGCACTATTTAACCAAATATAACTCCGGGCTAAACTTAAATATACATCATACCGGGAACCAAAATAAATACGGGTTCCATATCATCTATAATATACCCAAAGTTCAAACAGAAGAGTGGAAAAACTCTGCGTGACATTGGGAAACCCGTGGGAAGAATCCTTGCGAAAAACCCTAAAAACCAAAAATCCTTTTCAAAGACCCTGTGCTCAAAGACCCTGTGCTCAAAGACCTGCGGGAAGACCTGCGGGAAGACCCTGCGGGAAGACCTGCGGGAAGACCCTGCGGAAGACCCTGCCGGAAGACCCTGCGGGAAGACCTGCGGGAAGACCTGCGGGAAGACCCTGCGGGAAGACCTGCGGGAAGGGAATACTTCCGCCCAAAATGAGCCAGTCTATGCTTCTAGAAGATCTTATCTTTTACCTACCAAGGTATGGGCACAATATTGAAAGTACTACAAGATCAAGCAAAATCTTCCTAACCATTCCCTATGGCCGCCTACCCCCATTCCATCAAATAAACAACAATAAAAACCATGCTTTGACTAACTATTTCACTTTATGGTGTAAGATTTGACACCCTTAAATCAAGGGATTGTAATCTTTTGGATCCCCCAAATCAAGGGATGTGTTCCCTTGGGTTTGCCTATAAATAAGACCAATTATTTTGATGAAAAACACCACACACAAACTCATACAAACCCTTAAACACACTCCAAATTTCTCTCTTTTCATGGCTGAAGAACAGCAGCAGCGCAACACCAAGCAACCGCCTCTTTGCAACCCAATTTCTCTATAATTCTGCCCTGAACCCTCTGAACCCTATATATCGTTGGAAAGCTAGAAGAAATCCTTAAACCGTAGTGGAAAGCCTTGAACGGATCTCTGCCCGGAAAACCTCGGTAAGAAGCTTTGAACCTTCGAAGGTCACTGCTGGGAAACTGCATTTTCCAGCAGTACCCACCTCTCTTCTTTTGTTCATATCTCACAAACTACTTGGTATTTTTCGGTGATTCTTGTTTAGAAATCCAAGGAAACTCGTAAGGATCACGAACCATCTTTCGAATATCCATTTCCGGCTTAATTTCAGCACTTGGTAAGCCTAAAAGTCTAATTGTTCTTCATAAAATGCTTGCTGGAAAATGGTTCTTTTCTGTCCAGCCAACACACACTCGTTTCCTTTGATTTTAACACTTGTGTTCATGTTTAATAAACATATTCTAGGGCCTACACTACAAGACCATCATCCAAGAGCCTAAACACGCTCAAGAACGTCTCGAAAAACCGACATTTCCAAGGTAATAAAATCATATTATGTTTAATAGAAAAACATGGATTAAGCCTAAGATACATATATTTAATGAGGTGATAAATCATGAATATAAACTTGAAGTGTGACATATAAGTAAGGATAAATCATGTTAAGTAAAAGATATAAAGGATTTAAAGGGGTGTTTAAGGAAGGTTAAGGTAAAAATGATCTTCAGTAGTAAAACCCATTTATAAATAAACAAGATGATCTAAATGTAAAAATGGAATTTTGGTTATGTTAAACTTTACAAAGGATATAACTAACGTATTAAAAACCGTATCGGGTTTGTCATAAAAGTAAAAATAATAATAGTAATAATAATAGTAATAATAATAATAATAATGATAAAATATGAGTACTAGTAAGATATATATAATATATGCTTATAAGATTTAAAAAGGATATTAATAATACTTATAATAAATACATAACAAAATAAGTATACAAGTCATACACATATATTCCTATATATGTGCAATAAATATAAAATACGGGTTTTTGTGATGGACATTGCGAGTAACTGGAAGGGTGGAGGTGCCGGTAGTCGGGACGTCCTGTCTAGGCTGGTAACTGAATATATCATAGATGGGCCCGTTACCTACCTGGGGACTAACGATGAGAGCTCCAAAACCTATTAGGCCAAAGCATGTCACGAACGTCATGATTACCGACTAATAATTTGTATCGAGCATTCCCTAATGCTCGGAGGATATATATATAAAGAGAATATAACGGGCATATATATAACAAGTATAAGACGTTGTCTAAGGTCCATATCGCTAAGGTATAAAAATACATATATACCGCCACCTCATAAGTATGTATCGGGCTAAGTATTAATAGTAGTATAAGTATTATGTACTGAAGAATGTACGTATACGATATAATACAGGAAACTCACCAAGTATAACGGAACATTATTCCTCGATTTAAGGTGAGTCTCACAGCCCCTATTTTCACTATTTTCACTATGTTTTAAACTGTTTTCGGGGCGAGGGACACGTGTTTAAATATGTTTTATCATGGTGTATATCTTGATTTACAATGTGCGTGTACATGAGATATTTGGCGCGCTCATGGTACATAAAGTCCCCGGTATATATTGTAACCATAAACTATAGGCAACTATAGCCGAGGAACTCTACGGGTAGTACTACTGGTCTGACCAACCCACTCGTAAGTGGTCGCGCCACTTTATAAGACGGGTGCTTAGTTTTCCGATTTATTTATTCCCTCGTGGACTCGTGGGATGTTATGTGGGGCTTTATGGTGTATATATATAGTCAAGGAATGGTTACGAACTCATGTATTCACGTTACACTGCAAGTCATGGATATTGCATTCATGACGTTATGAGAATTATATTAGAAAGCATTTTATCGAGTCACAAAACTTGTGAACTCACTCAGTTTATACTGATTAAATTATTTTACGTGTCTTTCAGGTATTTAGCCACGTGGAGAGGTCACGGTGTCTCACTACGATTTTATGTTTAACTAAGAAAATTTCATGTATGAGGATTTTATATTTTGGAGTTTTCATGGTTTTATTCCCCCTTCGGCGGGACATTACTGTGAAATCTCAATATGTTACATGTAAACTTTATTATTGGTATTTTGTAAAACTTATATCATGAATGAAATCCTCATGTATTTTTATCATATAGTTGTTTGCTTAACCGCGCTCTCGAAAAACCTTTCATGAGTCGCACACCGGTTGTTTACGCCTATGGACCGGGTGTGACAGACTGGTATCAGAGCCAAGGTTATAGCGAACTAGGATTCAACCATGAGTCTAGACTATAACCCCTTAGATTCCCTCGTGAAAACGTTTTTCATGCATGACATGTTTTCAAAACTTGCATTACACGAGAGTGCACGTGTCTTCACGACACCTTTATCGCAATTAATGGTCTAGTATGGGAATGACCAAAATAAGGGATAGGAAAAACATAAAGCGATATTATCACTAATTAAACCTTAATCCTTTCAGCGATGGCCTTCCCGAACAATGATCCATATCATGGCCTAGCCATCACTGACTCCGACTCCGGCTCTGACTCTAACACTGATAGCAGCAGTGTCCATATGAGCGACGTTGTTCCAATTCCTGATGATCCTATAGAGATCTCCGATGAAGAGCCTACCGAGGTAATCAGGCTCGATGAGGACGACAAGGTAACCTATGACAACGACGACCTTGAGGATATGGAGGAGCTGGCTGCAGTGCCCTCCGAGGAGATACGAGCCGCCGGGCTGAAAAGGTATGCCACGGACTCCGACGATGAGGTGCCCCGGACTATACATGAGGTAGGCGAGTCCTCACGCCCCCAAGGGCGCGCTACCTCCGATGATACAGAGGTCCCCGTACCACCGACCGCAGCAGCCGCCGAGGCTGAGAGAAAGGCCCTTGAGGAATGGCTCATGGATTGGGAGCAGAGGGTCGAGGTGTTTATGGAGAGCGTGAAAGGCAAGGCCTGTGAGACCAGTCTCCGCCTTGATAATCACTATGACTTGATCTCCGATGCAAGGATGAGGATACTGAAGTTGGAGCATACGGTAGGGGATGCATTGCACTTAGCTGATGTGGGAGCGAGGCGGGCCGCTGCCGCCGAACAAAGAGTGATGAGATTGGAAAATGAGGTTAAGACGATTCAAGCCTTTTCGGGAGACGTGTTTCCACCACCGCCACCACCGATGCCATGAAGCGACTATAGACTAGTATTAGCGGGTAGTAATCATATGTATGGGAAGTAATATATTACGGGCTACGACCCGATCTTTTGGCAAAACGCTTGTATGTTGTAGGAGTTTGTAGTAGACTTAAACATAAACTTATGTAATCAAATCTTTTGATGTAATGAAGTTATGTTTATGATATATGAGTATGAGTATACGATGTGGTATAATGAGATGTAATAATAAAATCTATGTATGCGAGTATATGATTGATAAGTATGACTATAAGCAAATATATGGGTGTGAATGTAATAAGTATCGAACCCTAAAACTACTTACATACAAGCGTGATGCCAATACTAACCGATCCTTCTTATTCTCAACTTGAAGGAAAATGCCAAGGAGAAGGAACGACAGTTTACCTAATACACCTGCGCAATTACAAGAAGTCATAGCGCAAGCGATAGCCGCCTACGAAGCCAGTAGGGGCGACTCAAGTCAAGAACGAAGGAATTCCGCAAACAATGAAAATGTAGCTCCAGAGACTGGCGGTGAGGAACGAGGATGTTCCTACAAAACTTTCATGACATGCAAACCGTGGTCCTTTAAGGGAACGGAAGGAGCCATAGGAGTTATCCGTTGGATCGAGAAGACAGAATCTGTGATAGCAATCAGTGGATGCACAGAAAAACAGAAAGTGTTGTACGTGACATGTATGTTTCAAGATGAAGCCCTATCGTGGTGGAATTTACAAGTACAAACCCTAGGCCGAGACGTGGCCTATGGTAAGACCTGGAAAGAGTTAAAGGAGATGATGGAAAAGAAATATTGCCCAAGGACTGAGATGCAGAAGTTGGAAAATGAGTTCTGGACGCTCACCATGAAGGGAGCCGACATCACAGCATATAACACGCGATTTCACGAGCTATGCCGAATAGTTCCTCATATGGCCACCACTGAAGAAAAGAGAGTTGAAAGGTACATCTGGGGATTAGCAACAGTTATCAGGGGACCAATCACGGCCACTAGGCCTGCGACCATGGCCGAGGCTGTTGAACTAGGTCTGAGTCTGACAGAAGATGCAGTACGAGCTGGCACCCTAGGAAAGCCAACTCAGAAGGAAGCAAGCCAACCATTCTCCCAACGCGGCAACAGCCGCCATAACAATCACAAGAGGAGCTGGGCCTCTCGTAATCAAGGGTCAAGTTCCAAGGAACCCCCTGTCAAGAAACAAGAAACTGTGAAAGTGTATGCCGCCCAGATCACGGATCAACCACGGAAGACGTATAGCGGGTCAAACCCGTGGTGTGACAAATGCAAGTATTATCATGTTGGTGACTGCTCAAGTATTGTGTGTAAGCATTGTCACAAGAGAGGGCATGTGGAAGCTAAGTGTAGAATTAAGAATGGTGCAGTAGTTGTGAAGCAAGAACCGGGGAAAACGACACCACGAGCTTGTTATGGGTGAGGAAATACGGGTCATTTTATCAAGGACTGTCCGCAGATGAAGAATACAGCTCAAGCTAGGGCTTTTGTTATCGGGGCGGGTGAAGCTAAGGAAGACCCAAATGTCGTCACTGGTACGTTCCTACTTAACAACCACTATGCGTCTGTGTTATTTGATACTGGTGCGGATTTAAGTTTTATATCCACTGAATTTAAGGACCTACTTGGTTTAGCACCTAGTAAATTAGCAACGCCCTATGCTATAGAATTAGCTAATGGCAAACAGTTACGATCAGACGATATAGTGGAAAGTTGCGTACTAGTGATGGGAGAACATGAATTTAACGTAGATCTGTTGCCGATAGATTTAGGAAGTTTTGATGTCGTTATAGGCATGGATTGGTTAGCAAAGAACCATGCTGAAATTATTTGTTATGACAAGCAAATCCGCGTACCCTTGGCAAGTGGTGAAACGCTGACTATTCAAGGGGAAAGACGTGGCACTGCGATGAAGTTAATTTCGTGTATGAAAGCACGAAAGTGCTTGCGAAAGAAGTGTCAAGCTTTCTTAGCCCACGTGGTGGAGAAGAAGGATGAAGAAAGAAGATAGGAAGTATACCTATAGTGAGAGATTTCCCCGAAGTCTTTCCAGAAGATCTACCAGGGTTACCACCTCAAAGACAAGTGGAGTTTCGAATCGATCTAGTACCAGGAGCTGCACCAGTAGCGCGAGCACCTTATCGATTAGCTCCCTCGGAAATGCGAGAACTATCGAATCAATTACAGGAGCTACTAGACAAGGGTTTCATACGCCCGAGCTACTCACCTTGGGGAGCCCCGGTACTATTTGTCAAGAAGAAAGACGGTTCGTTCCGTATGTGTATTGATTACAGGGAACTTAACAAACTGACCATCAAAAATCGGTACCCTTTACCGAGGATTGATGATTTGTTTGACCAATTACAGGGATCTAGTTTCTATTCCAAGATAGATCTACGATCCGGGTACCATCAGCTGAAGATACACGAGGATGATGTACCAAAGACTGCGTTTCGAACGAGGTATGGTCATTATGAATTTCTAGTCATGCCTTTTGGGCTAACGAACGCACCTGCCGTGTTCATGGACTTAATGAACCGAGTGTGCAAACCTTACCTAGACAAGTTCGTGATAGTGTTTATAGATGACATATTAATTTATTCCCGAACGGAAGAAGAGCACGAGCAACACCTTCGATTGATTTTAGAATTGTTGAGAAAGGAGAAGTTGTATGCAAAGTTTTCAAAGTGTGATTTTTTGGCTAAGAGAAGTACACTTTTTAGGCCATGTCGTCAACGAGAAGGGAATTCATGTTGACCCTTCAAAAGTAGAGGCCATTAAAAACTGGGAAGTGCCGAAGACACCGACGGAAATACGACAATTTTTAGGTCTGGCAGGCTACTATCGACGGTTTATTGAAAATTTCTCGAAGATAGCACAACCCCTTACTGCGCTCACACAGAAAGATAAACCTTTTAATTGGGGAGATAAACAAGAAAAGGCGTTCCAGTTGCTAAAACAGAAGCTTTGTAGTGCGCCTATCCTAGCTCTACCTGAAGGGACGGATGACTTCGTAGTTTATTGCGATGCTTCGCATCAAGGACTTGGTTGTGTCCTTATGCAAAGAAATCAAGTCATCGCGTACGCGTCACGACAACTCAAAGTGCACGAGAAAAATTACACCACTCACGATTTAGAATTGGGCGCAGTGGTGTTTGCACTTAAGATATGGCGTCATTACTTATACGGCACCCATTGCACAATCTACACCGATCATAAAAGCCTACAACATATATTTGATCAAAAAGAATTAAACATGAGGCAACGACGGTGGGTTGAATTATTGAATGATTATGATTGTGTGATCAAGTACCACCCTGGAAAGGCGAACGTTGTAGCAGACGCTTTAAGCAGGAAAGAAAAGGTGAAAACATCACGTGTTAAAGTTTTAGGGCTAACTATAAGTACGAACCTCACCACCCTTATCCACGAAGCCCAACGAGAAGCTTTGAAACCTGATAATATCAAAGACGAGGGTCTCCGTGGTATGGTTGACAACTTAGAATCCAAAGAAGACGGTACCCTGTACTTTGTCAACCGAATATGGGTTCCTCTCAAGGGAGGATTATGTGAAAGAATACTTGATGAAGCCCACAAGACGAAGTATTCCGTGCACCCCGGTGCAGATAAAATGTATAAAGATGTAAAGGGATACTATTGGTGGCCTAATCTTAAGGGTGATATAGCAAATTATGTGGGAAAATGTTTAACTTGCGCAAAAGTCAAGGCGGAATATCAGAAACCATCCGGATTATTACAACAGCCCGAGATTCCCATGTGGAAATGGGAACAAATCTCGATGGATTTCATTACGAAGTTACCTAGGACTCCAGGAGGTTATGACACCATATGGGTGATAGTCAACCGGCTAACCAAATCCGCGCATTTCTTAGCTATCAAAGAAACGGATAAGATGGAGCGGTTAGCTAGACTATATATAAAAGAGATAGTGTCAAGACATGGAGTCCCAGTCTCGATTATTTCTGACCGCGACAGTCGATTTACGTCTCATTTTTGGAAGTCGTTACAAAAAGCTTTGGGCACGCGATTAGATATGAGTACCGCCTACCATCCCCAGACTGACGGCCAAAGCGAACGAACTATACAAACATTGGAGGATATGCTAAGAGCGTGTGCAATTGATTTTGGTGGTAGCTGGGATGTTCACCTTCCTTTGGTGGAATTTTCATATAATAATAGCTACCACACGAGCATAAAGGCTGCACCGTTAGAAGCTTTGTATGGTCGTAAGTGTAGGTCGCCCTTGTGCTGGGCGGAAATTGGCGATAGACAAATGACGGGTCCCGAACTAATTCAAGAAACAACTGACAAGATAATTCAAATAAAAGAACGACTGAAAACGGCCCGCGACCGACAGAAAAGTTATGCGGATGTGAGACGCAAGCCTTTGGAATTCCAAGTGGGAGATAAAGTTCTTTTAAAAGTCTCGCCATGGAAGGGAGTTCCAAGGTTTGGAAAGCGGGGCAAGCTCAGCCCAAGATATACCGGACCGTTCGAGATCCTGGAAAGGATAGGTCCAGTGGCCTATAAGTTGAAGCTACCGGAAGAACTTAACGGGGTACATGACACATTCCATGTGTCGAACCTTAAAAAGTGTCTATCCGATGAATCTTTAATTATACCTTTAGATGAAGTACATATTGACGATCGGTTACACTTTATTGAAGAACCGATAGCCGTTACCGACTGGAAAGAACAAAAACTACGAAGAAGTCGGATTAAGTTAGTGAAGGTACAGTGGAAATCTAAAAGAGGACCCGAGTTTACCTGGGAAAGAGAAGATCAAATTCGAAAGAAGTACCCACACCTTTTCCCGGACCCAACTATAACGGATAACTAACAACAAATTTTGGGACGAAATTCTTCCAACAGGGGGGGAATGTGACACCCGGTAATTATTTCACACTCTAATCTATATACTTGATTTAAATTATGTGTTGATATGACGTATAAACCATAGTATACTTGAAATGTGAACGAGAACAGTTGTAATGCCTATAGGATTGTATAAAGTGCCGATGAGAACGACTATATGATAAAGACAGCCCAGTAATAGTCAGAGGTGACAAACATATCAAGCTAAATATATACCTATGATCCAATATAAGGGGTAATGGTAAGACCATGCCCAGTAATGTTCTAATACCCTAATTAGGACCAAAACGCCATAAACGTTTAAATAATGGAATATAGTCGCCGAACCGGCCAAATCAATGATACATTATACAGTGAGATGACCAAGATATGAAACTATGAAGGAATTAAAGGTATACTAGTCAAAATAATATGAAGTTAATAATTTAAACAATCCAAAAAGGATTACAATATGGATCACTATTTAACCAAATATAACTCCGGGCTAAATTTAAATATACATCATACTGGGAACCAAAATAAATACGGGTTCCATATCATCTATAATATACCCAAAGTTCAAACAGAAGAGTGGAAAAACTCTGCGTGACATTGGGAAACCCGTGGGAAGAATCCTTGCGAAACACCCTAAAAACCAAAAATCCTTTTCAAAGACCCTGTGCTCAAAGACCCTGTGCTCAAAGACCTGCGGGAAGACCCTGCGGGAAGAACTGCGGGAAGACCCTGCGGGAAGACCTGCGGGAAGACCCTGCGGAAGACCCTGCGGGAAGACCTGCGGGAAGACCTGCGGGAAGACCCAGCGGGAAGACCTGCGGGAAGACCCTGCGGGAAGACCTGCGGGAAGGGAATACTTCCGCCCAAAATGAGCCAGTCTATGCTTCTGGAAGATCTTATCTTTTACTTACCAAGGTATGGGCACAATATTGAAAGTACTACAAGATCAAGCAAAATCTTCCTAACCATTCCCTATGGCCGCCTACCCCCATTCCATCAAATAAACAACAATAAAAACCATGCTTTGACTAACTATTTCACTTTATGGTGTAAGATTTGACACCCTTAAATCAAGGGATTGTAATCTTTTGGATCCCCCAAATCAAGGGATGTGTTCCCTTGGGTTTGCCTATAAATAAGACCAATTATTTTGATGAAAAACACCACACACAAACTCATACAAACCCTTAAACACACTCCAAATTTCTCTCTTTTCATGGCTGAAGAACAGCAGCAGCGCAACACCAAGCAACCGCCTCTTTGCAACCCAATTTCTCTATAATTCTGCCCTGAACCCTCTGAACCCTATATATCGTTGGAAAGCTAGAAGAAATCCTTAAACCGTAGTGGAAAGCCTTGAACGGATCTCTGCCCGGAAAACCTCGGTAAGAAGCTTTGAACCTTCGAAGGTCACTGCTGGGAAACTGCATTTTCCAGCAGTACCCACCTCTCTTCTTTTGTTCATATCTCACAAACTACTTGGTATTTTTTGGTGATTCTTGTTTAGAAATCCAAGGAAACTCGTAAGGATCACGAACCATCTTTCGAATATCCATTTCCGGCTTAATTTCAGCACTTGGTAAGCCTAAAAGTCTAATTGTTCTTCATAAAATGCTTGCTGGAAAATGGTTCTTTTCTGTCCAGCCAACACACACTCGTTTCCTTTGATTTTAACACTTGTGTTCATGTTTAATAAACATATTCTAGGGCCTACACTACAAGACCATCATCCAAGAGCCTAAACACGCTCAAGAACGTCTCGAAAAACCGACATTTCCAAGGTAATAAAATCATATTATGTTTAATAGAAAAACATGGATTAAGCCTAAGATACATATATTTAATGAGGTGATAAATCATGAATATAAACTTGAAGTGTGACATATAAGTAAGGATAAATCATGTTAAGTAAAAGATATAAAGGATTTAAAGGGGTGTTTAAGGAAGGTTAAGGTAAAAATGATCTTCAGTAGTAAAACCCATTTATAAATAAACAAGATGATCTAAATGTAAAAATGGAATTTTGGTTATGTTAAACTTTACAAAGGATATAACTAACGTATTAAAAACCGTATCGGGTTTGTCATAAAAGTAAAAATAATAATAGTAATAATAATAGTAATAATAATAATAATAATGATAAAATATGAGTACTAGTAAGATATATATAATATATGCTTATAAGATTTAAAAAGGATATTAATAATACTTATAATAAATACATAACAAAATAAGTATACAAGTCATACACATATATTCCTATATATGTGCAATAAATATAAAATACGGGTTTTTGTGATGGACATTGCGAGTAACTGGAAGGGTGGAGGTGCCGGTAGTCGGGACGTCCTGTCTAGGCTGGTAACTGAATATATCATAGATGGGCCCGTTACCTACCTGGGGACTAACGATGAGAGCTCCAAAACCTATTAGGCCAAAGCATGTCACGAACGTCATGATTACCGACTAATAATTTGTATCGAGCATTCCCTAATGCTCGGAGGATATATATATAAAGAGAGTATAACGGGCATATATATAACAAGTATAAGACGTTGTCTAACGTCCATATCGCTAAGGTATAAAAATACATATATACCGCCACCTCATAAGTATGTATCGGGCTAAGTATTAATAGTAGTATAAGTATTATGTACTGAAGAATGTACGTATACGATATAATACAGGAAACTCACCAAGTATAACGGAACATTATTCCTCGATTTAAGGTGAGTCTCACAGCCCCTATTTTCACTATTTTCACTATGTTTTAAACTGTTTTCGGGGCGAGGGACACGTGTTTAAATATGTTTTATCATGGTGTATATCTTGATTTACAATGTGCGTGTACATGAGATATTTGGCGCGCTCATGGTACATAAAGTCCCCGGTATATATTGTAACCATAAACTATAGGCAACTATAGCCGAGGAACTCTACGGGTAGTACTACTGGTCTGACCAACCCACTCGTAAGTGGTCGCGCCACTTTATAAGACGGGTGCTTAGTTTTCCGATTTATTTATTCCCTCGTGGACTCGTGGGATGTTATGTGGGGCTTTATGGTGTATATATATAGTCAAGGAATGGTTACGAACTCATGTATTCACGTTACACTGCAAGTCATGGATATTGCATTCATGACGTTATGAGAATTATATTAGAAAGCATTTTATCGAGTCACAAAACTTGTGAACTCACTCAGTTTATACTGATTAAATTATTTTACGTGTCTTTCAGGTATTTAGCCACGTGGAGAGGTCACGGTGTCTCACTACGATTTTATGTTTAACTAAGAAAATTTCATGTATGAGGATTTTATATTTTGGAGTTTTCATGGTTTTATTCCCCCTTCGGCGGGACATAACTGTGAAATCTCAATATGTTACATGTAAACTTTATTATTGGTATTTTGTAAAACTTATATCATGAATGAAATCCTCATGTATTTTTATCATATAGTTGTTTGCTTAACCGCGCTCTCGAAAAACCTTTCATGAGTCGCACACCGGTTGTTTTCGCCTATGGACCGGGTGTGACACATCCAAGGCTGGTACACCCTGGTCACCCGGATCAAGGGTTTGAAGATCTGCGCTACTGAGCGCAGTCTTCGGTCTTGGAAGCGGGAGTTCTTTTACATCTCTGCCCGTGTCGTCCCCATAGCGATGACATTCAAGAACGGGAGAGCACTCCCCAGCCTTCACGCCTCCAACTACCAGGAGGCGGAATGGTTTTCCAAGATTTCCCGGATCCAGACTCCGGTTTACCGCTTTCCGGAGTCCGGGATGGTAATGCTCGGTATGAGCCAGGTGTGGAAGGATGCTGGGGCGGAGGCGCCACAGATTCCCATCGTACTTGAATACGGTTTGAACTTTATCCCTTACGGTATGCTCCGTCTTCTTTGTTGATTTTGGGTTTTCTTCTAACTGTTTTTCTTTTTATTTCAGAGGGGAATGACGTGCAATCGCTCCTGCATCCGCGAGAGGCTGACGGTCCCGCTCGGTTGGGCACTCATGCTCTTGACGAGAATGAGTTGCCCATCCTTGCGCAGACGTCGGATCGGTTTGTGGAGGCCTACCCGCCAGGCCACGAGATACTGAGCGCCACGCGGCCAGGTAAAAGATTATTTAACCCTCGCCCTCTGAATGCTCAAACCTCTGCTGGAATTCCTCTAATCTTGTCATCTTCTGATGAGGAATCCGCAGATGGTCCTTTCCTCGCGCGGAAGAGGAAGGCTGCTGGCGGGAAGGACAAGGCGAAGGTTGCCTCCACAGCCGAACAGGAAATCGGTCCGAGTCTGTGACCGAGAGTGAAGAGGCGGCGGGGAACCCAGGTGGTGGTGAGACCACTGCTCCGGTGGCTGAGATGGTTGTCACCTCCGAGCAGCCCAGGATGACGACGGTGACCGGTACGAAGAGGCCGGCTCCATCGGGTTCGTCCCCGCCTGTTCGCACCTTCAAGCTCAAAAGGACTCGTAAGTGTAAACTTAACTTTAACTTCATATCTTTCCGCCATTACTTATATATCTTGTCTTCTTGCATGCGTGGATGCTACTGCATTCCAGGGTGGAGCGGGGAGGAGCACCTCTGGACCCATGACGGTAGGTTTGGTCAACCTACCCGAGGCGATGACCCAGGCGGCTGCGCCTGCTTCAAGTGTTGGTTCGGTTGCTTACTCGGTTGAGGCAACTGTTCCAACTGCGACGACGTCTCCGCCGGCTGTCAGTGCCATATTCACTGATTCCTTCACTGAGCCGGCGGTGAGTTTTTCTGTGGATTCTTCCGCAGCCGCGGCCACGGTTGTGAGTTCACCTCCGGTGAGTTCACCTCCGTTGGTTT
The DNA here is from genome assembly GCF_021521415.1 of Bidens hawaiensis. Lineage (NCBI taxonomy): Eukaryota > Viridiplantae > Streptophyta > Magnoliopsida > Asterales > Asteraceae > Bidens > Bidens hawaiensis. Next base: position 174,748 of record NW_027492841.1, read on the forward strand.
CCACCGCGACAGTCTCCACCATGCCTCCTCCAGCGCCGGCGACTACGGCCGGTCCTTCAGGTACGTTCGGGGTTGGGGCGTCTAGCCAATCCTTGCCTCCTTCCCGTCTCCTTGACCTTTTGGATGGATATCCCTTAGGTTCAGGTGATGGGTTTGGTGGCTATCGGCTTGTTGTCGACCCTACAGGTGCGTAGGGTTATTTTGGCCCGTATCCCTTTTATCATTTCTTTTGCTAACTGTTTGTTGTTTTATTGCAGTTCGTGATTCCAACGAGGTGTACGCTCCTCGGTGGAATATCCGCCGGGGAACGACCCTCCGGACTGCTGAGGAGTGCGTCGAATGGGCGCGCCACGCTGCCCCAAGCGGGGCGCTGGGGGAGGCCATGGCCAGCTACCAGGAGGGTAGGCTGTCCAACGAGCTCCGAATCCTCCTTGCCCGGATGCAGCCGCGCGTCTAGCTACTTTGTCGTGAAAACGACAAGTTAAAGACGGCGCGCAGCCTGGAAGTGGCTCAGGCGCGGGCTATCCGGGAGGAGAATGCGAAGCTTGCCGCCGTTGTTGCGGAAAAGGAGGGCCTTCAAGGCCCTCGAGGTTGAAGTTCAGGCCCGGCTCGAGGCCCGTTCCAAGGCTGCCCAAGCTGTTAATGAACAGCTTCGGCTGGCCAAGGAAACTGCACGGAACGCAATCAAGAGGGCCACCAAGGCTGAAGCTGTTGCTGAGCCTCTACGCATTGAGAATGAGGAACTTAAAGCCAAATTAGAGAGGCTCCAGCAGGCTCATGATGCCTTGGCCATGGAAGATGCCAAGAAGCTCCAAGAGATCTTAGACCAGAGGGGGGTGCTTGACCACACTGAGCGTAAGCTAAAGGGCGTCGAAGAGGCTGCGGCTAAAGATGTGTTGCTTGCCAACCTTACAAAGAACGAAGCCGAACGCGCCCGTAATGAAGCTCAAGCTGCCCTCCAGGAGGCTCTGGTTACCAAGAAATGGCTTCTTCGAGAAGCGTTGTCTCAGGTATGCGCAGTTTTACAATTTGTTTACGCTTTTCCCTTGAAGAGTTTTTGATATACTTCTGTTTTGTAGGTTGTGCATCGGGTCTTTACGAACACATTATATGACGATGCGATGAGCGCAACCCTCAACGCTTCTCATGAGGATGGGGAAAAGGCTGGCTTCCTGCTTGGTCTAGGGTTTGTTGAACAAGGCATCCGGCCTTCCAACTTCCCTCTTTACGATGTGGATACTGAAGCTGCTTATGACCAAGCAGTGAATCAGTATGCTGCCTTCCCGCATCCGGTGGTGGAGAAGGTGAAAGAGATTAGTGCTGCTGATGATGGGCTAGCTATCCTCAAGGCCTTCCTTGAACCACCACACTCTACTGATGGTGCGGGTCCAAGTGGGAGTGGTCCTGAAGCTTGATCCTTTAGATCCCTTTCCACCGTTGGAGTAGATTTGATGTTTGTATAGATTTCTAATCTTGTATGCGGGTATGTACCCAGCAATTCTTGTAATATTTGAATTTTGATGGAATAAAGATTATTTGTTAATGCCTTGCCTTGTTTATTTCACACATATTTTGGTTTAACTTAACAATTTCTTGAGTACTTGGATAAGTTAACTTTTCAACGTGGCAAATAATAAGTTAAAGTTTTGCTTCCTCTTTCGTGATTGTGCGGGTAAGACCGTCACTTTCACTTAGTAGGATGGCTAAACTTTACCTATATCTGACCTGCGTGGAGGTTTTCATCATCTTTTCCTTAGAAGTTTTCTAAGTATTTTGAAGAAGTTAACCTTTCGACGCGCGGTTGTCAATAAATGTTTAGTTTCCTCTATCATGATTGTGCGGGTAGGACCGTCACTTTCATTTAGTGGGATGACCAAACTTCACCTATAACTGACCTGCGTGGAGGTTTTCCTCATCTTTTCCTTAGAAGTTTTCTAAGTATTTTGAATAAGTTAACCTTTCGACGCGCGGTTGTCAATAGGTTAATGTTTAGTTTCCTCTATCATGATTGTGCGGGTACGACCGTCACTTTCATTTAGTGGGATGACCAAACTTCACCTATAACTGACCTGCGTGAAAGTTTTCCTTATCTTTTCCTTAGAAATTTTTACCGTTTTATGTGTTTATGCGGGTTTTGCCGCCTTCTACACGCAACGACTTACTTCTTCCCATATTTATGCAGTGAATACCGGCATCAGTGTGGGAAGTTCATAAGTATAAAGGTAAGGCTATCAACACAATGTGATAAAGAAGAATCATTTCCATTAGAAGTGGCTCTAGGCCTTTTCTTTACAAGTTTGGAATTGATCTACATGTAACATTTGCGTAATTGAGCTCCGTTCCACGTTCTTGGGATGGGAGTGCCATCGAGCCTTTCGAGCCGGTATGCGCCCTTTCCCAAAACTTCTTTGATAATGTACGGTCCTTCCAAGACCAGTGCCAGTTTTCCTGGGCGCTCTTGGTTTGAAGCCTCGTTGTTACGCAATATGTAGTCTCCTACATTGAAGTTGCAGAGTTTTACCCGCGTGTTGTAGTACTTTTGCATTTGTCGCTTGTAGTTTTCTTCATGAGTTGCAGCTAAGTCTCTGCGTTCCTCGGTTAGCATAAGGTCTAACCGTCTTTCCGCATCATTGTCTTCTGGCTGAATCAAGACTCTTGGTGAGGGTAAACCGATTTCGACCGGGACCATGGCTTCAGTGCCATAAGTGAGGCTGAACGGGGTTTCTCCCGTACTGGCCTTTTTCAGCGTTCTGTTTGCCCAAAGTACGTGTGGTACTTCGTCCACCTAGCCGGATCTGTGTTCCAAGAGTCTTTTCTTTATGCCTTCAACGATGCTTTTATTTGCTCTTTCCACCTCACCATTACCCTGCGGGTGTGCCACTGAGGTAAAGGTGTGGGTGATTTGAAGTTCTTCCAGCCACTTTTGTAGCTTCTTGTCAGCAAAGTTGGTGCCGTTATCGCTCACCAAAGTCTGCGGAAGTCCAAAACGACAAATAATAAATTCCCTAATAAATTTTTTAATATGTTTTGCGGTTGTTTGGGCTAAGGGTTTTGCTTCTATCCACTTGGTGAAGTAGTCGATGGCTACCACTAGAAATTGAACGTTTCCTGCTGCTGTGGGAAATGGGCCTGTCACATCGATGGCCCACTTCTGAAATGTCCATGAAGAGGTGACTGGAACAAGTTCATTCTTCGGGCGATGCGTGTTGGGTGCGTAGAGCTGGCAAGACCTACACTTTCTGATGTATGCCAGCGCATCCGTATGCATCCCCGGCCAAAAGTATCCCGCGTTGTTTAGCTTAGCTACAACAGCGCGTGGACCTGCGTGTACTCCACAGATGCCTTCGTGTACTTTTCTTAGGAGGTAGTCAGCATCTTGGTTGTCCACGCATCTTAAGAGTGGGCCAAGAAAGTTACGTCTGTAAAGGATGTCATCGATGAGTTGATAGTTTAATGCTTTACAACGTATTTTTCTTGCTGTGTTTTTGACTCTGGTAGTATACCCGCTGCAAGGTAATTTATTATCGGTGTCATCCACATTTCCGTGCCGGTTTGGATGACACAAATTTCCTTGTGCGGGACTGATGGTGCTTCAAGGAGTTCAATGCGGATGTCCTTTCCCAAATGGGTGAAGGCTAATGATGCAAGCTTGCTTAACGCATCCGCAGATTTGTTTTCGCTACGCTTGACGTGTATGACTTTACAATCATTAAAATCGCGAATAAGGGTTTTTGCTTGTGCGAGGTACAGGGCCATTGTGTCGTTTACGGCCGTGTACGTCCCGTTTATTTGGTTGGCTACTAACATGGAATCCACGTGGGCTTCCAAGTTTGTCACTCCCATCTTACGAGCAATTCTCAGCCCGGCCAAGAATGCTTCATACTCTGCCTCGTTATTCGTACTTGGAAAATCCAGTCGAATAGCGTAAGTGTATTCTTGGCCTGCTGGGTTGGTTAGTTTCAACCCTGCGCCTGAACCCTCGTTGCTGGCTGCTCCATCAGTGTAGAGTCGCCAGACATCATTGATGTCCTGTGCTGGGGAGGGTTGAGCCTCCTCCTGGCATTCTTTCTCCCGCGAAGCGGGGACTTCTGCAATAAAGTCGGCCAAGACCTGGCCTTTTATGGCTGGTCTTGGCTTGTACTTTATCGCATATTCCCCCAACTCAATTGCCCATTTGGCTAGACGTCCCGATAACTCGGGTTTGCCTAAAACGTTTGCAAGTTTGAAATTGGTGAGAATGGTGATTGGGTGACCTTGGAAATATCGTCTTAGCCTGCGTGAAGTCTGTACGAGTGCTAAGACCAATTTTTCCAGGGTAGAGTACCGGGTTTCTACGTCTGTTAGGACTCGGCTAACATAGTAAATAGGCATCTGGATACCTTTTCGTTCTACTAGCAGGACTGCCCCGGTTGCTCTATCTGTGGCGGAAAGGTATATGATTAATTCCTCCCCCGCTTCTGGTGCTGTGAGCGTTGGGAGTTCGATCAAGCGTGACCGATTTCCTGAGAAGCTGCTTCCGCTTCTGGTGTCCAGCGGAAGTGCGTTTTCTTTAAACAGTTTCTCAATGTTGACACGAATGGGAACGACCTATCCGCATGGTTTGACAAAAAGCGGTTAAGTGCGACTAGGCGTCCATTCAGTGTCTGAGCTTGCTTGATGGTAGTAGGTGATTCCATTTTGATAATGGCTTCGACCTTTTCAGGGTTCGCTCTGAAGCCATCTTTAGTAACAATGACTCCTAAGAACTTCCCTTCTTCCATCCCAAAGGAACACTTGCTCGGGTTGAGCTTCATGTTTATCTTTCTGAGCGTGTTGAAAGTTTCTTCGATGTCTTTCAACATCGCTTATGGCTCAGGGCTTTTGATGACCAATTCATCCATGTAGACTTCCAAGTTTCTCCCAATTTGGGCATGAAACTCTTTGTCCATCAGGCGTTGGTATGTGGACCCTGCATTCTTAAGTCCGAATGGCATCATTTGATAACAAAATGTGCCACCGGGCGTCCGAAATGCGGTTTTGTCCTGATCATCTACAGCCATGTGGATTTGATGGTACCCCTTATATGCGTCAAGGAAGCATTTAAGGCGAAACGGTGCTTGTAACACCCCGTAACCACAGCGGAAACGTACACGGGATGCAACAGACACATCTGATATCAACAGCATTGTTTATAAAGATAACACCACTACATTAATTTAAACGAATTACATTGTTCCGAGTTTCGTTACCATCTAGGTGTTATCACATAAGTTTTACCGATAGTACATTAACATATTTAATGCAAAATATAGATCCTTAGTCTTCAACAAAATAGCACACATCATCAAGCACGTATCACTCATTCCAATTTGGGTGTACCTAGAAAGCATGTAAAGAAAACGGGTCAACTACGAATAGTTGGTGAGTTTCACTGATTTAAATAAACATTGACAATTTATTATAATAAATCATATATTAGCGATGTAATTATGCTGAGCCCACAAGTGAAATCTCTGACTATCACACACAATCCCCGTGGCATATCCCCCGCCCACGGACCCGTGACATATCCCCCGTCCACAGAACTGCCCCAAACCGCTATGTCTAACATTACATAGCAAAATATATATAACACCCAAAATAGACATGTGCAACTGGCTGGGAAACATCAGCAAATCCATGCCGGACCAGTTGGGTTTGTCAGACCAATAGTACTATTCACACTCTACCGGCTTTTAGCTAATCACTCGTGTTGCGGGGCCTTACAATGTTAGCAACTCAGACAATTACCATCTTAGTACATTTCCGTACGATTCCCGTGCAATAAAACATATATAAATACATTCATTTCCATGCGATCAGCATGTACTTAAACATTTTGATATAAACATGCTTTCCGCCCTGGGAAAAATATTTAAAACAGTTCTAGTAAAAAGGGGCTCATGAAACTCACATTTTTG